>NC_079380.1:12555735-12683235 GCF_021018895.1 Seriola aureovittata
GACACAACACCGAACTGTCTTCTTTCCATTTAGAGGATCGTCAATTATCAATGCTACTCCGCCTACAGGACTCCTCCGGTATGACAGCTGTCAGTGCCTGCTCATTAAGTACAGGTGTAAGTACTTTAATTAATTAATTATTTGATGTAACCAAGGTCATGCTAACCGAATTTATTAATAGTAATAATTAAGAAAAGCAATAATCTTTTAAGCCATGTGGACTTTTATGTTATTGTTATTATGTGTAGGCACATAAGGCTTCAATGTTTATTTTAATTTATTAAGTCTGGTTTGACCTCATCGTAAACTGCCTTTTCGTTTAGCGTGCTACTATATGGGTAGTATAGTGACAAAAGGGTAGGGTCAGTAGTTGTCTAGGCTATATCTGGTCACAGTAGCAGCCACAGTCACCGTTAGAAACAGGATACAATTGGGTTAGGCTACAGTGAAGTAGTCAAATACTTGAAATTACTAAACTATGGCCGGATACGGGCTATTTTATATGTAAAATATATAAGCACCCTCACAACACGTTCATCGGTTAGAGATTTATTTTGAAACACAGCACCGGAAGAGTGGTGTTTTATTCCAACAGCAAGACACTGGATCAATCCAGGAGCGCCACAGCTGCGGTCAGCCACAGTCAGTGTGTTTAATACTAGCGCAGAGAAATGCGCATTTCTCTTATATTATTTTTATTTATTTATTTATTTATTCTTTTTTTTTTTAAACTGGAAACAATAAAATGAAATGTGGCGTTTCTCAGTTTCCACCCTAAACTACATTTTGGCCATGGTAGCCATGGGGAACCAGCACTTTACGAGGAAGGATCCAGCTGGACAGCTTTTACGCATCGCACATCTTGGAGCGTTGATGGAGATTACAGTGTAGAAAAGAAGAAAAAAAACACTCCACTGGAGATCAGAGTTAATGCGCTCTGCGTGTGGACCATATATAATGAGGTACGGAGTGGTGGTTCTTTCTGCTGGGTTTACAGGTTTGCTCAGTTTTTGCCTCCTCGCTGTGGCAATTGGGACTGATTACTGGTACATCATCGACGTGAATAAGCCCAACTACACAGGTTCAGACGATCTGAGTTCACATTCTGGACTGTGGAGAATTAATGAAGGTATGTCAATTCAACATAAACCCAGTTTGTGTGAGCTTTTATTCAGAGGGTATGCCTCAAGTATGGTGTGTGAGCTGTAATAAAAATTGCAATCCTTATTTTTCCAGAATAACTTTTGCACTGTTTCGCCGGGGTAATTTTGAGAAACATTTATCATATGGCATTAATACTGTTGTGCGTAAAACGCCCTGAGGGTTCTTAAGGTTTATTGTTTCGAATTGACTTGCAATAACTGTAATTCCGCGTGTGATTGCAGGCTTGTTTTGATTCGTGCGAATACCAGTACTATTGATCTTCTCTGATGTGGACAAAAAGGAAAGATACCGTGTGATGCTGTTTAGCTCTAATATTGTTCATACAGTGCATTTGTCATGGATCATGAGTCTTCGATTGCCAGCAGCAGTCCATGGCAGAAGCTTAATGTGCCTCGTTTTTTTCCCCTCTTCACTCCACTCTCAGGGGAGTGGAGAACTCGGGTGCAAGTGATTCTTAGTTTTGCGACACTGATGCACAGAGGAGGTGACATCCCAGTGAGTTTTGCTTGAAGAAATAAATGACACAGACAGCCATATGCAGAATTATTGACTCCTAAATAAGATTCTTAAAATTTCAGTTTCTGATAATGAAACACAGTTGCTGCGTAAATGTGCAATAATAGATCCATGATGTCCATTTTTTTTCTAATTAGCATTAGTAACTGTAGCAACTGTATCAGCTCCTGCAGGCAGCTGCAGGCGAACACACAGGAGGTTGCAGATTGAAAAGGTTATTTTTTGGAGTCACAGCTGCAAAATTATCTGTTTGTTGGCTGCCCAGCTTGAGAACCAATTCATTGCTATAGTGGCACACAATAGTCCACCTAGTTAATGGCAAGTAATGAGAGAACATAGTGTTTGAGGCACTTCAAGCAGTGCTCACCTGTGACATGCTGGCAAAAGCGAAACAGTCACTATCACAAATTCTAGGTGCAAAACTGTCAACACATGCAGGGGTCAGGTGCAATGTGTCCGCCAGAGGTGTCTTTAATTTGTTTCATGCAGTATGTTATATTTCCCAAGATACTGATAATTATTTGTACTGCTCTAAGACAAAATATCATTTGGTATCACATTTGGTATCCTTATCTAGTTTTGCAGAGTCCTCCAGCTCGGTCCATGCGGTCCTGTCATGTGTAACCTTTTCCCTTGACATTTTCAGGAGCAAACAGGAGTTCTGTCATCCCCTCTTTCACGGCAAATATATCCTGCCTGTCAGAGGCAGAAAGGCACCTTCTTGGTGAGTGGCTTTGTTTATCAGCTGAGGTATAGTGAAATTTATAAGGAAGAAAGTGATTTCTGGCAGTGGTAATTGACAGGTCTGGGTAGCCGTTGCATTTATAAGCTTTGCTGTCAGACAGTCACATCCAGGAGACAAACATTGAGAAAACATTGTCATTTTGCAAAGAACACTGTGAGTTTGTTTTTTTTTGTTTTTTTTAATAAAAGCGAAAAAGAAAAACAAATTTTGGATGACAGTGTCCTTAGAGTTAAAAAAAAACATAGTATGTATTTGCCACCTCGACAGAGATGTCCACTGTAGGCAGATTTTCATACCCCACTGACAATGAAAATGAAAACCAATAGCTCCTTAGATGATAGAAATCAATCTGAAAATCTCAACTGCCTTTGCACATGATTGCACGCAGCAGTATTGTAAAATCCAAATCCTGAATTGACAAGAGAGAAAAAATCACAGGTTATTCCTTTAAAATCTTTAAGCACTGTAACCTTTTCTTGATTGTATGTAGCACATGTGTGTCTGCAGGCTTACACAGGGTGGTGGTCATCGTGCTGCCCCTTAGCCTGGTCCTGCTGGTGTTTGGCTGGATCTTTGGACTTGTCAGTTCGTTGGCCTACAGCCCCAACTTGCTGGCTGGATCAGCAACGTACTTTCTCTTCTGCAGTAAGTTCACACAGAATTGCTGTTGTCTTTGTTTTCCTTTTGTTTGATTTTTGTTCTGTTTTTTTCCTTAGCCTTCTGTAGCAATGGCATATGCTCTGTGCTTGGCTGGTCTGAAGCATATCCTTTGCTTGGTATGTAAGTAAGATGTACAACGCAAGAGAAAGTGCGTGGGTGGCTCATCATACATGTGTATGTGTGTGTGTGTGTGTGTGTGTGTGTGTGTGTGTGTGTGTGTGTGTGTGTCTTAACTTCACTTAAAAAACCTTGGAAATTCCATTTCAGCTGCTCTCACTCACTTCTGATTCACTTCAGACTAAAGGCAACAACTAGAGGCTCATTTCAGCCTTTCTAGATATCAACAGTATAATTGAACAGCTATACTTATTGTGTAAATATTATATCTTGCAGTTGACTTGAAAATACTTTCGTATCTGCAGCTACATATTAAATATCTCTGTTTGGACATTAAAAGCCCCAAATGACTTAGTTGAGTTGAGTTAGGTAATGATCCTTGTGTTCTCACACAGTTAGAGTCGGTGGTGATGGGGATTTTATGGTGAAAAGGAAATAACACACATAACACTGTTAGACTCGTGTGACATGTGCAACACTTTTGCCTGAAGTTGAGAATAGACTCTCCAAGATGGACTCGTGGCATTCAGATGCAATTATAGTCAGTTTTGACATCTTTTTCCAGATGGTAACCAGAATGGTGTGAATAAAAATAGTTGACTTCTTAGCATATAGCAATCAGATATGCATAAAATAAATCATAATTGCAAGCTGGTTCCTGGTGAGCCTGAGTATCATTTTAGACTGCAAACATTTACATTATTGATCACAGCAGGTGGAGTGATTGCTGATCTACTGAAATGCCACAAAGAGCTTGTCCTTGATTGAACAATTCAGTCAGACTTCCCCTGTGGAATCATCAGTAGACTCTCTCTTGTGCTATTCCCTATAAAATATCAAGAAAATAACAAAAAGGAAACTCTCTTTTTGTAGAAATTGATTGTGAGCAAATGGCACATTAGATATACATCTTTCCAAAGTGTAATTGTGATTGCCCTTGAAATAGTTCATATGATTTTGTATCAGACCATACAAGAGAATATTGAATGCTGAAAATTATAAATTGAACCAATATAAATGGAGTTCCAAGATAAAACTGACACTGAGCAGAAAATGCCCTTGGTTTGACCGAACCGTGACCTGATCAGCTGTTTCCTTAAACAGCAGGACACGCTTTCATCAGCAATACAGTAACAAAAAGATTGCTCTCTTTCCTTGACTGGGAAGGGTTCAGCTGCTGGGCAGTCACAATAAATATAGAAATATAGAATCTATCAAATAATGCATTTGCTTAGGTCTGAACTCAAAGGGAATGAGTTTGTATATCTGTTTGTGTAAGGTTGAGAGTGAATGCATGAGTCTGTCACAGAAGTTGAGGGGCTCATTGTGTTCTGCGCCACCTCTGCTGACAGACCAAGCCTCCCATGCCCCACAGTAGAGACAGCTAATTTCATGCTTTGCACAGAATGTCCTGTCCACATCTCTACTTCAAAGGACCTGCGAGCACTAAGCTCTTGCACTTTCAAACCACCCCTGATATTAGGCAAACAGAAAGAGATAATGGATTTCAATGTTTTGTTCTGCTTTTATTCCTTCTTATTTAATGCATGAGCTATCTATTTCTGAGCTTGAAATTTTAGTATGAGAGATGGTATATCCAAACACAAGTTTTATGTTGAGCTATGTTATCAATAGTTCTTTGAAATCCCACTCTGAACACTCGCATCACGTACTGCAGCACTGATGCACAGGCCTCTGTGAATTTGAGATCTGGAAAAAACTGACATTTCCACCTTGGACAATATTTACTACTTCCTCAGCTCAGACTCTGCAACTGAGGGTTGTTTTGAAATGCAGCCTTCAGCCTATTGAAATGTTTAAATTTCTAAGTGAGCAGGATAGATGTATAGCAAATCCAAGATTGGACGAGACCTCCAATGGGAGGCACCCAGGTCCCGAGACCTAGTCTGTGACACCAGGGATTGGCCCGCTCAGGTCCCTGCCACCCAGTTTACAGTGCACTCCAACCCAGTGCCTGTCCAGGTGGTGGTCCCTCACCGTGGTAGTTCCATATAAATTCTTCAGGCTGTACCCAACCAGACCTTATAGGCTAAGACCCGGTCACCAGATGTTCCTCTCTAAGGTGTGGCTCCAGGAAGATGTCCTGGTTTCCCCAATCTGGGTAAGGTGATGCAGTGGGGAAGTATGCCTTCCATCTGGTTATCATACAAGTATGTTGGAGATTATACATACAAAATGGATGTCATCTGAAATCTGGCCCATTCCGGAGCAATAATATCCTGCAAGAAAGACTGTGTTCATTGGTACTTGCACAAAGAAGTGTTCTTCAACTACAATCATCAGTTTAGGTCTATATATACAAACGACTTGCTCATGTACTTTCTTTCTTTCTTTCATTCTTTCTTTCTTTCTTTCTTTCTGTCTTTCTTACTGACATATAAAGCACACTACTTGATGGACAATGAGAAAGCCCCCTGTTGCAATTTAAAACGATCTGTAATTAAGAGCAGTTAAATGCTGCAGGACACAGTGTGCAGTGGTTCTGCCTTCCATGGTGCCACACTAAAGGTCAGTCTGAATTGTACATGTTGTACCATTCGGCACAACACTCTGCATTTAAGGTATTTTGCAATTGACATTCGATGGCGTTAATTAAGTTATTGTTGTCATCTCACCTCTGTGATAATTGTCATGTGTAACGTTTCATCTGTTTGTTTGGGAACCATAAAAATCAAAAACAAAACACAGTGAAAAGGGTTCATACTTACACCACACCTTCCTCCTGTAGAGTAAAGGATCTGATTAAATGTAGAAGCATCTTGCAGGAATAATTTGCAAATGAATGAGAAAAATAGCTTTTCTTAAAAGTGCTTTAAATCATTAATGCTTGAAGATTATACTAATTGTTTCTCATTAATGGGCTAACAGGTTTAAGTCTACATCATCTAATACTATCCACTTGGTTGTGTGAAGAAAATTGGACTGTAAAAGATTATTTGCGTAATGCATTATTACCTTAATGACCTCATTGCAAAAGGTTGTTAATGGCAATTATGGTGTGAGCCTCGTTCTTCATTTCAGTGCCTCAAGATGGATCCATTTTCATATTACAGGTACACGAGAATGTGTTGAAATCTGGAGGGTTTCTCCAGTGGTACCATCTGTCTGTCTTTGTGCACCAACAGGTCTTTTCACGCTTTCCGGGGTCAGCATTTACATCAAATACTCCAACCAGGCCATGGAGGAGTTCCAGCAGACCGTGTCCCCGGAGAACCTCGCCTATGTGGACGTGTCCTTCGGCTGGTCCTTAGCCACAGCCTGGCTCTCCTACAGCCTGGAAGTGGCCACGGGACTCCTGCTCATGCTCGCTGCCAGGATAACTCAAATGAAGGGACATTATGACTCTGGTGTAGCCATCGCCATGTTATAGATTGTGGAGTGAGTGAAGCTAAAAGGCCCACAGGTTGGATAGTATTTTATTGCTGTTGTTATTCATTTATTTTTGGTACGGCTTAGAAGAGTATTGTAGTCCAACAAGTGGGTCGAGGACCAAGACAAAAAAATGTAGATGCAAGCTGGCTTTGCGTAACTGCAGCCATAGATACATAGATGCTGAATAAGTACCACTGCTGTACATCTGTTCTTCATTGTTTTCTCTGGTTTGTTGTGTCGCTGGCTACCTTTCATCCTTTTAGTATCAATTTCTGTCCATTGTCCCAGTCCACAATGGTGTTATAGATGTGGTCACAGAAACACATAAAAAAGAGGCTAACCTTTCACAGAGTAATTGCTGCAGATTAGATGAATGCAGAATTATTATTTGGTTCTTCTTTTAATGTGTTTCAGTAATTTCAGCCTTGTGTTGCCATATTCGAGTCCATATATTTGTGTAGCTAATGACTATGATATTGCAAAGGCAATTCTGTCAGAGTCTGGGGTTCACATTTTATTAAATAATATGTTTTCTGTGAGATGTGTTGTACTGTATTTGAATACATATCCCAGTATATCATTCAAGTGAAAACATTGCTGATTCTGCAGCAAGCAATAGAGCCACACAGACTCAGCAAAATCAGAGGTGGTAAGTGTAGTATTTCATAATAGACCAGCTGCTGCACTGTTGCTCCATATTCCGGAGTAATTTGCATTTTACAGCTTTTAAAAAACAGTTAGCATTTGCTTTATGTGGAAGTTAAGACCATGTTGGCTGCTGAGTGTCGTGACTTTTAGAGAAACATCTAAAATGTTAGTTTGTCCCTACTGCTAACAACCTTCTGTACCCATCGACTGGTGAATCCATTAATCATGGGAACTGGGCTGAAGATAAGTGCACTCTTGGGGATCATGCAAGCTGTTTCGGCAGTACAGAATTTGTGCATGTGCTGCCTTCTTAGCTGTAGTTAACAGCTAGATATTGTACTATTCTCTCTGTGCTGTCCAAAATGAGACGTTTCCTCTCTGCATACTGGCAGTAAAAAGAGCACTGTAAAAATGCAACTTTTAGCACTTTGGAATGCCATAGTATGTATTGCTGCTGTTGTTGTTTTTGTTGTTGTTGTTGTTGTTGTTGTTCTCGTTTCCCAATGATTACAAGACCTTGCTTATGCTTTCATAACTGATTCTTTTTATTGTTAGCTGTGACAGAAAAGCAATGAAACATCCATCCAGCTGCAGCGTGAATACATACTGTATGGAAAAAGAACGCATTGATCAAATGATTCCCAATATCAGTGACACGCTCTGACTCTGTAATGAAATTTCCCGTGTCCTGAAGATTTTTGTGTTGTGAGACAATAAGATCATCTAAAACATTATGGAGATGTGTTTGTCATGCACTGTGTGTATTTTCTATTTACAACACAATTTTGCTGTTGACTACAATACCCAGCCACTGAGCCTCAGGTTAAATTGCCTGCCTCTGAATGTACATGAAGCGCACCAGGAGTCAGGCCAGACAGAAAAGCGATTGTGTAAAGAGTAGCCACTCACAGCCTAGAAGAATTCAAAAGTGTCGGCTTAATATGTTTTAACACTGCTGCCTATAAAAGTTACATCCATTCCAAAATTTATATGTTTATAACATTCAAACCTTTGGAAACGCTGTGACAATAGTGAAATTTAACACAAAGATGGGCTCATAATATTCACTATATTACTATCTTTTGTGTTGTACCATGCAGTAAAAGGTGGGAATGTGCCAATAAAAAAGGTGAAATAAGATCATGCAGGTTCCAAAGCATCCAAGCGCATGCATTTAAAGAGGGAACATTAAAAAAAAACTAAAAAAAAAGAAAGAAAACTCTACAGGGAACTCATTAAACTTTAGCCATTCCAATACTAGTGGCCTTTGCCATCCATAAACATCACTCACATCCAGGCTTTTCTGCTGGTTGTTTTTAATATGAATTTGCACAGTGCAGTGTTTTTGTATAAGTTTAGGTAATCCAGGAGAAACAATTTGTTGTTTTTAACCTTCCCATATTCTTTTTCATATGACTGAATTTAGTACAATTTTTATTTGCTATGCAAAACACAAGTGAGAATGTGAGCAATAATGCAGGGTTGAGGGGAAAGTGTTTGAAGCAGAGAATACTGCACACGGACATAATGATCAATTTTGATCAATTTTGATCATAATTGGAGGAGGCGCTTGCAATGATAGGCCTACCTCCTTTTGTTTTTGTTCACTGACAATTTTGTCATAGAGCTGAATGATCCATAGTGTATGATGCGAGAGTTCCTGACAGCTGTACAGGAATTTTCCAAGAAACTGATACGCTTATTCAACTTTCATACATTGTAATTTATGAGCAATGACTGTATGTAGCAGTAGCAGCAGTCTAAGAAATCTCAATTCAGCCCATGCCTTAGTTTTATAAAAATTCTGCTAAGAAACCACTTGTTATATATGAAGAAGAGTGCTGACTAACTGAATTGACTGAAACTGTCTAGACTACATCCATGATTTTGTCATTTGGCAAAAACATTTGACACATAGGATAGTTTAAAGGTCCCATATTATAAAAAGTGAGAGGTTTGTGTCTTTTTTGATTATAAAGCAGGTCTAGGTTATATATTAATACTGTGAAAGTATCAAAATGTTCAGTCCACAGAGAAATCCACACAGTCTGTATTCAGAAACTGAGCCTTAAAACAAGCTGTCAGGACTGTCTGTCACAACTACACATGCCCTGCTCTCAGCCATGCCCCACTATCCAACCTTGCAGGATTTGGTTTCTCTGAGTGTTAAAATAAAATCTGCTATATTTTTATTCAATCACTCAGAAAACAGGCAGCCACTCAGAGGAGAGGCTCCGAGCCTCGCTTCTGATTGGCTTACTGACCTGTTGTTGCTAGAGCTCCAGAGAGAAGCCAGAGAAAGGAGATGTAAATTGGATGGTTTGTGGTATAAGTATATCTTCTTATGGATATCAACACTTTAAATAAAACACCAGAAAAGTGCAAAATATGGGACATTTAAGAGTTGCAGGCCAAAATGTGAGATGCACTTTCAACTAATAGTGTTCTAAGTGGAATTTGTGACCCCAAGATGTGAGCCTGCAATAAAGGCACTTCTAAAGTGCACTGTTCCACACTGCAGGGGGAACAGCAATGTTTTGCCAAGGGTGCTCATGGTAGAGATAGACATTATATTGAAAGGTGTGCTTATGTTTGCCTAAATGTGATTTGCAACATGATTTAATGTGACTCAGCTTGTGAATCAGAATCCAAACCATGAAATATTGTGTCCACTCAGCTGTTTGTTTGGCAGCTTCCTGCCCAGTAATCCTCTCTCAGATGGTACAGAGAGCAGAGAGCTATAAAGGAAGGACCAAAGTGCAGTGGCTGAGTTTTGCAGCCCCCCTTTTATATATTAGGCCTGCTGAAATCCCGTTAAACTTTTATGAAACATAATAATTCAATCCGCTTTGGCAGAAGAACACCAAAGTTGGTGCTAAGCCATTACTCTTTAGTTTGTGGCCTTGTCCTTGACAGAGTGCAGTAATTTTGACTTGGACAACCTCTAGGCTCTCAGCTTTAAGAATTTATTGAAGAAACACAACTTATTTTGTCAGAACTACTTACCTCACTCAAAACCTTTCCCTGGGCAGCTGTTTTTGAAACTCTGGACCATGTAATAATCAATGCATTTATAAATCAATCCTCTTGTTGTTGGAGAACACCCTAAAGTTTTGGACTCCTGCACAGCCTATGATACCAAGCTTAACTAGATGCTTATCTTTTCTGGGATTTCTCAAACACATTTTGATTCAGTCCAATTCAGTTAGCGTTGCTTATGCTCACCTCAACTTAAGTCTGTGAACATGATACTGTAGCTATTTCTCCATCAGACAGTTGTTGACATCAGCACTCAGTGTGGACTGGACCTTAATGTGTTTTTACTGTATGTGTGTATATATGGCCATACAACATTCCCATTATACAACATATATACTACAGAAAAAAAAAGAAGATTACATTGGGCAAAGGTTGGAAACCATGTTATTGTCTAAAATAATTATCTCAATACTGGTGTAAGCCATACAATCATCTAGTGATTTACTGTATGTAAGCATGTTAGTGGGTGCCATCAGGTTTCTGTCAGTAGCTCTGTCATCATTATGATGAATAGGCCACTCACTGAAATGTTACAGAAAGTGACTATATCACTGCCTCAAGGGCATCAATCCTGATCCATGTTGCAGGACTGATGAAGTGTACATAAATTAAAGCAGATTCAAGAACAGCACAATGAAAAATATAAGTCCAAGTTTGTGCTCTACAAGGTTTTTATCAGCACATTTGATTTCATATTTTGTATTGAAGTCACATAAAAACATTGTCAACACTTTGAATTAAGTAGATCACATCTGAGATTACACATTATTAAGAACTATTTTTGGAACTGGGAGCAAGACTCATTATACTGCTATGACTATGACTTTTGTAATTTTTTTTTTTTAAATTTCCCTTAACATACTATCATAGATAATGAGCTGCTGACGACATTGCTTGCATTCAGGTCCATTTAGATTTCCAGGAAAAGCAGTGTTTTGTATCTGCAATCTTGAACCAACAATTCTTACATGAAAGGCTCTGAACAGATGCATGACATGGTAGAGTATGTATGATTGTGTAGAAATCATACAAAAATAACCCTTGAAGAGGGACCTAAAGGAGAGCTACTTTACAGCCCGTCAGATCTAAAAAGCACACCCATATAGTTGTACAGTATAGCCCTTACATACAAACACTGCACTCGCACAGTCTTTGGCACATACTTCCTATTGTCTGTGCTTAAAAGCGGGTTCAGGAATTGCTCAGGCTGAGCAGGGCTTGCTGAAATCCAGTTGATTGAAAAGGAAAAACAATAGGGAGAATTATTAGCAAAAATAAAGGGAGAAGAATAAATAAATGACTTTATATGAAAAATAAATACACTTAAAAAAAAACCTAAATATGGAGTAATATGCAAAAAAACAGATTCATATATATTTTTACAAATATATAAATAAATATATACAGAAATAAATGAACAAAATAATGTTAAAATAAATTAAAATGCTTATAATTATTATTTTTATATTTGTTCGTTTTCTTTATATTTCTTTATATTTCCACATTTATTTCCAGATTTTTTTTTTTTTTTTTGCCACTACTATTACTGTATATAATTGTAGTCATATATAATATATTATTATTGGAAGTGAGGATAGAGTGATTCATGTAGCCGATTCAGCTAACTTTCTCACATTTTCTCACAGGGAAGCAGGGTTACAAGGGTCGTTTCTCCAACATTTTCATCTCCACATTCTGATTCAAACTATCATTCTTCCGTGTTGTGGTAGCTGCTTAAATCTTTAACCTGTTTGGACACTTCACACCAAATCACATTGCTTCAGTCTAGCACTGCAGTTGAGGGGTGTGTGGAGCTGATGTCTCAGGATTGAGTGGTCTCATAAACCGAGAAGGGACTCAATCCCTGGAGGAACGTGAATAAGATGTGTTTTCTCTTACCTAGAAAGCACTTGAAAAGTTAATTAGACCTGTCTGTTGCTCAGTGAACACCAATGGTAATGGGATCATTCAGGAAATTGAAGGTGCCATGGATCTCCTTTTCATTTGGTTCGTCTGTTGAAAATCAGGTAAGTGATGAAACAGAGGGAATAGTTCACACAAGGATAAATGATAAATAAAAAAGTGTGTGTGGTGTATATCTACACACACATTACTTTTACATTTGGCATAAACATTTGTATATATATATTTACAAATATACACTGTTGCTCATATAGTTGGAATAAAATATTTTTTACCTCTTTCCATGAAATGATTGTGACAATGTGATTTATTCTTGACAGATAAAGTGTATATCTTCTCAAAACTTTAGTAGTCAATCTCTTCCAAAGTGATTACTGATGCATTTGAATAGGAATAAACAGAGGATTGTGTCTGAAAACAAAATTATTCCAACTTTATGGGCAACAGTGTATATACAGTATATACCTTAGTTATGCTACATGTTCCATTTTTCATTAGGCCTGTAATGGTGGCTGAATTAAAATCACTCAATGGAATAAAATGAGAAGCTGAATATATTATTAAAGTCTTTATGTTCAGCAAGTTTTGAGTAATGTTATTACATGCCCCACTGCAGCCACACAACCTGCAATTCTTAGTTTTGCTCATTGTATTGTTGTGATTGGGTTATCTGAAATTATTACAAATTGTTATTGATGCTTCTCCAATTATATATTGTACCAAAAGATGAACAGAAACAGTGTTTTATCAGACCATAGACCAGGCAAGTGTATGACTCATTTTGAATGTTTATGCCAGGCCTTGTGGCTCTATTCACTGTTGAACTAACCATAACCAGTGTTAGCCAGAGTAGTTCGTTTTTTCTGTTGATTTTTTAAAATTCATTCAGCAAAAAAAAGCCTATAAAAAAACGTGTCCTTTCAGCTGAGAGGGAAGAAAACTCGAAAACTTCCCTGGCAGTTTAGAAGTTTGTAAAGAGAAATTATTTAATGCGTCAACATAAAGAACGTGGAAAAATTATTTCAGAGGCGGATCGAAGCAGAAATGGAGAGAACAAACATAATGAATAGTAAGATGAATCACTTATTCCCCTCTCTGAATAGAATAGTCCCACTTCCTGAAAGCTGCACAATGCTGTCGTCCATAACCCAGGAGAAAGGAAAGCAGAGAGAGGTCCAGGAGAGCGCTGCATAAATAGCTATATTTCTCCTGCACCTCTGCCACGCTCTTCCACTTTCTCTGCCGTACTGGGTCTATTTCAAAAGACAAAGATAAATTGTTCCTGTTGGAGCCAAATGTATTCTTATCTCTACTGTGCAGCTTCCTTCATTGCACTACCAAATTGCCAGAAGCCACAGTCCATGTGAGGCTAATAAGGTTAAATGAAGCCAACAAATAATGCAAAGAGGGAATGAAGCAAATTGTCAGTGAGAAACAGGCTTCATGTCCCTTGCTGCCTGGAAACATCATGCAGTGTGGCTGCGGCAGCTGTGATGGCGTCATGCCTTCCAGAGTCATGGTAACCCAATAAACTATGATACACGTGGCCTCTAATTTGATTCAAGTCGCCACCTGAATCCTCATGACATTCTCTGACTAAGCTTATATAAACCTATAAGGATGAAATTATAGTTTTTTTTTCTTTTCTTTTCCACTAAGCATAGAGGGACAGAAGCTTTTCTTTGTCCATGTGGAAAAATTCTTAAAACTCCCGAAATAAGCAGCAATAACTGCAGTTGATGCTGTGATTAAACCACAGTGTGCTGCAAGGGCTGCTGTGAAAGACAACAAGAAGCTTACAAAGCAGAACAGATTTCAAAATTAGAATGCTGCTTTCTGTACAGATTGTCTAGCTGGAAAGATTTTATCGCACACATAGAAATCCTGCAGCATCACTGATTAAGTGACAACATGTTTCCTTTCCTTTGGTGAGTCACACATGAATCCACATAAAACACTTGGAGGAAAAAAAAATTATTTAAACCTACAACAGTTTCATGCACTTATGTAAATCAAACTTAAGGAAGAATATTACCATATATGCAGGTAGCAAGTGGTATATGTCAAACACATCCAGCCTATTTACACATCCAACTGGCACAGGGCAACATTAGAATTCATTTGGAGTTGTGTCTCTGACAATACAATGAATAGAAGTCCAGTACTCACTCTCTTTGTTGGTCCTGAGGGAAATACAAAACTTTTCAGAAGCTAAATGCTCCAATTTATTTTTACCAAGCTTTCACTGACTTTACCTGATGTTTGATGCTGGGCAGGAAAGTGTGCAGACCTTCTCCAGAGAATGCAGCTGCCCAGTGTGCACTGAATCAACAACTGATGAGAGCAGCGACACTGACTCAAAACTGTAAAAACTAAAACACAGAGCTGAAAGATGATGAAACACTCAGCAGATCTGAGGAGTACTGCAGGGATGGGAAATAAATTTGGGTTTTAAAATTGGATTTGTCATTGTGAATGACACCTTTGACATTAAACTTATCCATTTGACCTTTTGTTTTATACAGTAAAAACATTGATTAGACCAACCTTGAATTAGAACTAAAACTTAATTAAATTAAAGTCAGCCTTCCAATCTCTTATTTAACCTGTTGATGTCTAATAAATAGGGATCACCAAAGTCATGATGACAGTCCATCCAGTAGCTACTAAAATGTTTCACTCAGGATCAGATATGTGGATGACGGAGTAACATTGCCTTAGCCAAGCTCCTAACATGGTTTGAAAGGAAAATTGAAGATCAAAGTACACTAACACTGTGTAGAAACCTGCAGATCTGGATCATTTTATTTCATTAATAAATGTAACTACACCCATGTAATAAAGTATCTGAAATCGTGCAGTAGCCAAAACCAAACCCATTTACAATAAACCCCGGTGGTAAATATGTCCAAATGGTTTCTTTGTGATAAGCAGGAGCTTCCCTGAGCTTTATCACAAACTCATTATGCATGCAGCGAGCCTGTAAGCGAGTAATCAATCATCCAGACAGACACACAGTGTTGTAGAGTGGTATCCCATCATCCACCAGGTGTCAGCATTCTTCCATTTTCTACACTAGTCACGCACAGACTTCAACCCAGAGTTTGTCACTGCCCATGTCTTGTAAGTCCTTTGTCCATT
The DNA here is from genome assembly GCF_021018895.1 of Seriola aureovittata. Taxonomy (NCBI): domain Eukaryota; kingdom Metazoa; phylum Chordata; class Actinopteri; order Carangiformes; family Carangidae; genus Seriola; species Seriola aureovittata. Next base: position 12,571,082 of record NC_079380.1, read on the forward strand.
GTTTGGAATGATGTGAATAGTTGCACCTAAAGATTTATGATGCATATAAACATATAACCATGCAGAATTTAGGTTCACCAAAACAAAATGCATTTCATCAGGAGTGAAGTTGCCAAGTAAGAGAGCTTAGAACAGTAATCCAACTCATCCGTGGAATCTGTGAGGTTTCTGGTGAAACTGAGAGGAAAAAATGGACCTCAAAAAAGCCTCGCCGATAACCAACAACCGATAACCAATGAACAATAACCGGTAAATAGTATAGACGAAAATGAACAAAGTAAAAGATTTATTACTGGCTTTCGCCATTAAGTAGAGTGGGACACAACTTAAATTACCTTTAATACTCACATATAGATTGGATTACCATAATGACACACAACAAGGTGTACAGGTACACTCTGTACAGTTGCAGTAACAGTACTATTAAGGCATTGATATAATCTATTTTGTCTCTGTGCCAGCCACTCAATCACTCCTTTCTGGCAAGAAGTGACACATATGTGTCATAAGGTAATCCAGAGGGCACTGTGCTTCCAGTAAGGCTCGGCTGGGTGCTGGCACTGTTTCCTCCTATTCTATTGTGTTAGTTACAGTAAGGTCCTGCAGTCTCAAACAAAATCTATGCAAACACTTCTTATTTTTTGAATACCAGTTGTTTGCATTAATAATGGCAACTTCCCTAAGGTTTGCATGTTGATTCAGAAGATTGTTACTGGATCCAACTAGATTATTGGATGCAGAGACCTCTAAAGTGTTTCCCATCTGACCTGAACACTCTCCATACATTTGCAAAGTATTTTTTTTATTTTCAAGTGTTTGTTGGCTTGCACTCAAATGACCTTGCAGCTGTTTTCTCATCCTGCTTTTTATGAGAATAACCATGAGGAGGGATTTATTGTCTTAAAGGTTCAAGTTTGTCCCAATCTCTTTCTGCAGAGGCTTTTAACCAGAAACTTGGCTGGGGGCTTTCATGTGGATAATGTCAACGCCCATGTCTTGTAGCAGGAAAAGTCCTTTGTCCAGTGTTTGGAATGCCTTTTTGACCCATTTTTGATCTCTTCATGTGGGGGCAGAACAAAGCCCCCCTTTGTGGTGCTGTGTGTGTGTGTGTGTGTGTGTGTGTGTGTGTGTGTGTGTGTGAGTGAACAACATCTCCCTCTCAAAGCTTCTCTGAGTCATATACTCACATGGTAAACAAACAAGCAATCATGCAGTGTCTCCAAGGATAGAACTCATTTCCATTTACACAGCTAACATCTGCTGACTGCTATGTCTGCAGAGTTCCAATTCTGGATTTAGTGCCATCAGTTTAGCTTAGCTGAGATGTGTGTGTTCATTCCCGTAGACATGGCTTTGCTGCCAAAACAAACAGCGCTGTGGCATGGTCACTATGTGCCCTTTTCCATCTTAATCTGCTCGGCCTGTGCCCTCCACTAGCAGGACAAGGTCCCTCCCACTGGGATTCAGCAAAGGGGCCATAAACACCTCACAGTGAAGCTCATCGTGGGGGATGAAGCAGAAGTCAAGCCAAGATGGGAAGGGCTAACATGAGCTCATTGTTGGTGTTCCTGCCAACGCTTCTGCCCGCCACACATACCCAATCTCTCTGCACCCCTACCCCTCCTTTCCTTTCTCTCCGCTATCTTCCAATGAAAACAGACAGGAGCTTGGGTTTGGGTTAGACGAGGTGGTCAGAGGATTGATGCAAGTGAACTCCATATTGCAGCCAGGTGTTGGAGTAAAGAACGTTGAATGCCAAAAACATTTAACTTTTTTTTTTTTCCATAGCCTGTTTCCACACCTCTGTCCAACCTTTCTCTCTGCTCTTATTCTCTTGTGTCATCCTTTCTCCCTTCCACATCTAGGAAACAGAGAAAGCTTGACATAAATTTTACAATTTATTTGCCTTAGTGAAATACTCATTGGTGTGGAAATATTACAACAGCAAGATGGGGGTCACAACAAAGACACAAGAATAGAGACAGCCTGTCTACCAAACCTTTAACAGTAAAGGTCACCTCAGGCTATGCACACATAACCACCAGCTCAGTAACAAATTCATGCTCCTGCAGATCCCATATTATTTCAGAAGTTAATGATTAACAGTCTGACTTTCTGTTAAATTCATTCTGATAGGGTGGGAACTACTCGTCTGCTGATACTGCAGGTCAAACACCAAACCTGTTGTTCATGTTACTAGGAAAGAGGAAACGGTTGACCTAATCATTTATATTGTGTCACTGACAAAATTCCACACAACATTTTCTTATTGAGGCATGTGGCCAGGATTCATATGAAATTCAGAATGCTAAATGAGTTATTACCCATTACACATTAAGATCAATTCCACAGTAAAAGAATTTTTTTTCTGAGGAAGTTTTAAACACAAAGTGTATATTGCTAAAAATACAGCTGTACTTTTACATATCTTGTGCAATTTAGACTTTTTGCTGTAATTCACCCTTTCGCCCTAAAACATTTGTTTGTCCAACTTGCGTCTCTCATTTGTCTCAAATAGAGGTGCATTGTATATTAACTTATTCAGAATTCAGAATTACTTGCATAAGAAGATTTATTTTATATGAATAGTTGCACTAAAGATTTATGATGCATATAGACATATAAACATGTAGAATTTAGGTTCACCAAAACAAAATTCAACAAAAATGTTACAAAATGCATTTTATCAGAAGTGAAGTTGCCAAGTATGAAAGTTTAGAACAGTAATCCAACTCATCAGTGGAATCTGTGAGATTTTTGGTGAAACTGACAGGAAATATGGACTTCCAAAAGCCTCACCCATAACCAACAACTGATAACCAATGACCAATAACTGATAAACAATAAATAGTATAGACGAAAATAAACAAAGTAAAAGATTTACTTCTAGAAATTATTTACAAAAGGAAAATCAATGAAAAACAGAACTTCTCATACTGACTTTCACCATTAAGTAGAGTTGGGCACAACCTACAGTACCTTGAATGCTCACACATAGATTGGATTGCCATATTGACACACACAAGGTGTTAAAAGCATGCATGATGGCTCATTTACTCATCAGGACCAGGGCTATAGATATTTTGATTGGCAGTGAGATAGACCAATCAGTTTGTATGCAAGCCTAACTCAAAGAGTGAGAAGGAACCACAAGTCCACTGGGACTGATGAAGAAAATGTTCAGAGTTTGCAACCATTGCTTTAAATACATGGTCCCCATGATATGATCCATTGGATACTGCCCATGTACAAACTCTTTACTACAACAACACTTGTTACTGGAGGGAACTACAAAGAAGGAAATGGCAAAGTCTAATCATAATTCTCTTAACCCTAAAACTACATCCTCATAGGGGAATGACAAATATAATCTGTCACAAATCCAGATATAATCTAACCACAAACACACAAACACACCAACACACACACACATACACACACGATTTCCCTTTAACTTTCCTCCCACATAATGTGGAAAATGTTAGCCCTTTGTTCTTCATTCAAAGTGACGCAGTCAGACTTTAGTACCTCAGTTACAGTACCTAATCCTTCCAGTGACATTTCATTGCCATGAATAGTATTCATACTCATGGCATGTGAGTGTGTGGTAAAAGAATCCCACCAGCCATAGGTGTCAACAATGAAGTCTGTCTGCGCCCTGAGGGAATTTTATGTAAGTGGTTACCCAATATCCAGTGGAATGTGTAGTACAATTCTTAATATTAACACTTTGCTGCCATTTGAGAAAATGAATTGTAGGAGCAGAATCAATCTGTTGCTTTCTGTTGCTCAGAAACTATGAAGTGTGAAGAGGCCTCATATTTACTAATATGAACTGCTTTTATGCACTTATGCAGCAAAACTAGCAAAACTGTAAGAAATATACTCTCTCTTATCAATCTGTCTTTAATCGATTAACTATCTAAACTACTACATATACACACTTACAGAAAAGTCTATCTATGTTGGTCACTGTCGCTGCATATCTCATCCATCTATTCTGCACAGCACCTCTCAGTTCTTCAGTTTGTCATGAAAGCTCAGTAGACTACTCTCTGCTGTAGCACTAAACTCAGCTTGAAGCTTCTGATAGATGACAAAAGTGAAACCAATTTTAGACCGAGCTCCCATCCCGACAAAATAATGCAGCCTGATCTATAGGCCCAGGACATTGTTTGATGGGACTTCATTGCTATTTTCAGCTCTAAGAGAGTAAGCGAGAGAGGGATAGAGATAGAGAGAGAGAGAGAAACAGACAGAGAGAGAGAGAGAGAGAGAGAGAGGATGTGTCTGTCAGCGAGTTGATTAAAAATGGAAGTGTCTCTCCCTGGTCTCTCTGCTGTCATCTGATCCACTCGTGCAGTCATATACCAACACTATGGCATTACCTAAGACCGGAGGAGCTTGGGTTTCTCAGGCAGGACAAATGGAGTCTGGCCTATTGTGCCACAGCAGCTCTTTATCCACCATTCACAGCATCCCCAGATAATAATTCAAAAATGCGCTCAAGGGATATCCATCATAACACAGTCATTTTATCTCGCTCCCAAATAAAAAAAATTTTAAAAAAGTATCTGCATCTGATTTTTATCTTTGTATTTATGCACATTTTTAAAATCAACTTGCTTACTTGAAAATTTGTTTGACATATGTGGGAAGCCTAATCCTGACTCAGTGAGTTAACGATTTGTATATAATTGCTGTAATACAGTAGCAAATAGTCATTCATTTAAAAAGTCTTCCAGGTTGGTGTTCAAGTACAAGAGGATAAATCTGACATCTAAAACTTTGAATTTAGTTTTCACAAATCGATAATGAATTAATGCTACAGAAATGTTCACAGCAATAGATTAATCATCTCAAGCAGGTCTCTGCAAGATGATACCATGCTGAAGTGAACAGAAGTGACTATAAGAAATTAAATACATACTCCAGCACGTAACCTGCTACCATGCTTTCAGTGTTGGTACCAACTAGAAGCATTTCAATGTTTACTTGCTCGAGCAAGTCTCTGCAAGTAGATTTTCGCACTGCTCTGAAGTCCGTGCCCATAAAGTGTGAAACAATACAGAAAAATACATGAGGTATTCTTTGGAAACTCATTTTCAACTAACACACCAGTCACCCATAAAAAGTATAAATCAATGTGCACAGCTCTGGCTGAACATTTTTCTAACGTTGCGCTTTTGAGCGCTGAAAATGAAACCTGAATGATTTGATAATTGGACAAATTGATTTAGTGTCTACTGACCCTCAAGTCTCATTTCACTCTTTCTTTCTGCAGGCAAACTATGGCACAGATCCTTCATCTTATTACTGAGGTTGATTTATTCAAGCTGGGGAGGTTTTCACTACACTGCACCAAATTTCTTCTCCTGCCTGCCAGTTGTGCATCAGTCTGCCTGTGTCTCTGTCTGTGTGCATGCATTTGTCTGTTTATCCGTATAGACTTGCATGTGCATGATTGTATCTGAGCTTATTTGACTGGAAATGTTTGAATGACTCAATAGTGGCAGATGGGTGAATGCAGGGCTTTGGTTGGCGTCACCGTTGATGTGATCTGGTCAGGGTCATGAGCTGTGGTCTCCATAGGCAGCCTGACCGCTGGACCTATTTGCTCAGCGAGTAAGGGTTCTGCGTACCATGTCACCTGGTTGCCATAGGAACAGTGCGGTCAGCCCTTCCTGTAAAGAGTGGAACAACAGATCCATATCCTGCATCACAAAGAGCCCTGTAGCATTTGAATTAGAGGATTGTTACTCTCTTTTTGTGTGCATGTGTGTTTAGCCTGTTTTTCTTCTACAGCTGCACAACTTGTCCACCTGTCTTTCTTTCTCTTTTTGTCTCTTTCATCCTCCCTGTGTTTAATATTTCACCTCAGCTTCTTGATATCCATGAATGTCCCTCCTCTGGGAATGTGGTGCTTTTGCATGCCACACCATTCTGTTTGTTATTGACCTCATGGGGGTCCATGTGTGGCATCTGTTTTCAGGGCTTCATTCTAACAAATTATTATCTGCATTTCACACACCTCAACACACTGACCTTTTGTGGCTTATGTGTAAAAAAAAACAAAAAACGTTTCCACTCTGTGTTATCTACTGTAAAACTTTCACATGACTGAGCAGACATTGACTAAAGCAGACAATGACCAACTGACGAAGCAGTTCCACATCACAAAATTCATAGTTATCCAATTGTGTTGCTTTATCTATCTTAAGTACCATGTCATAATACTTTGTTATATCAAGCAAATAAACTTCAAAGGAAATGGTAGCAGCACAGACTTCTCAGGAATAAGAGGCTCTGTCTTGATTACAAAGAAAACTGAAGTAAGCAATACTGACCACTGTACTACGGCTTCCACAGAAGATGTGAGTTATCAGTTTCAAGCTGCACACCCTGTGCACACATGCAGTGTTTGCATGCATAGACCTCTCCCTCACTGATATGCACTTACTGTAACTCTTCGGTTGTGCGGGACGAACCTGCTGCCAGCTGTCTTTTACTGGAGGAAATCATGTGGACAATAATAATCTAAGACCAAATGCATTGTTACAAAATTACAAATTGGTGTCTGTATAAAAAACAAAAACAAAAGAGAAACAAAGCAGCTGCTTTTGTAAATTCAGTCTTGTCTGTGTCTGACTTCACATTCATAGCTAATGGAAAGATGTTATGACTTAAGATCCTTTCCCATATGAACCTTAAATGACCAGACTGTTTTTCTGTGTGGAAACAGATGCCAGAGTTACTTTTGATGATAGGACACTCATGTATCATTCTTAACTGCCTGTTTCATAATTTCACAAGCTATTTAGCAAGTTGAATCGTTTTTTGGGAATAGTCATAGCATATGGGAAAGCAATCTTTTTTCTGTGTTTCAGTGCAAAAACACACAATTTTTTACTGGGTCTAATGAGTTTCATGGGAATGGCTCTTTTTGGGAAAGCAGCTTATCTACCATCTAAGATATATATGTTTGACAGCAACATTTGAAAGTAAATCAATAATATTTTAATTGTATTGAGACTTCAACATGACTATAAAAGCTAAACCTATGTAATGAATTCAAGTAAAACACCTCAGAGTGTATAAATCAAAAGACAAACTTGCCCCTGAGAGTGTCACCAGCACAGGTACAGCACACACAGAGCTATTGCTGACTGCTTCAGTCGGCTTCCCAGATATGATGTTTGTAGTATGTATGATTGTAATATTTTTACCCAAAGACAAAATGAGGGGTTGTTGACCCTTGGGTCCTATTTGTTAAACATTTGCATGTTGTTATCCCCTTCTACACACACCAGTTAACAAGCAGCTGGTCTTTGTGCCCTTGCACCACTGGACGGAAAAACTGACGGAGACTTTAAAAGAGTGATGAAGAGTCAATATATTTATAGACATATTCTGGCAGGGGTACATGTGACAGTAAGTATGAGTTACTAATAATGCTTTATTTGTATGTATTGACTTGGAAAAGGAATGAGTGAAAACCATATCTAAGTGGGAAATTTTCAAATAGAACTAATGAATGTCAGGAAATGCTGTATACAGGAGCGTACATGTGATGTGCAGCGGAGTGTAATGAGGCATTTCCATGTGTCATATCTGAATTACTGGAACAAATGGACATTTGAATGGCGCATATGTTATTTGGCTTCCAAATAAGGCCATCCATTTGATTTCCAGGAAGGCCACATCAGGGAGAGCAGAATCCTAAAGTGAATTTAAGCTGTTCTAAATCTTAAAAATGTAGCATACTGACTTAATCAAACTTTTTTTTTTTTTTTAAGTTGTCATGCCATTTTATATGTTTCTCTTTTCTTGTGTTTTCTTTTCGTGAGAGTCTGTGGTTTTATGATGTTGCAAGCCTGTAGTTTATGGGAAGCTTATGCTTTCTGGTTATCTGATGTGTTAAGAAAAAAAAACTCTTAGTTTTGCAACAGGCTTTTCCAGGAAGCAGGGAGAGGACTTCTTTGACACAGCTCACCTGAGTCAGATTAACATAAAGATATGAGGTTTACATCTTTGATGTCCAAAGCCAGAAGTGTTTCACTCTCACTTCCCACAATTTGCTGTGCAAGTGTGAGTTTATTGCACTGTGTCTCTCTCTCTCTATCTCTCTCTCTCTCTCTCTCTCTCTCTCTCTCTCTCTCTCTCTCTCTGTCTCCTTTGTGTCATTTTCTCTGTTCTCTGACTCCCCCTCCACACACACACACACACACAGCCCACACACACACACACACACACACACACACACACACACAAACACACAAACACACAAACACACCGGATGAAGACGTAGCATACTAGAGAAAAACTATCCCAGACGTGGTGAAGCAACAGCATCTGCTGTTTCTTTAAATGAAAAAATAAACTACACCTTCTAACCTGTGAATTTGTGTCTTAACAAAATTCAAATTGTATGTGTCATACAAGAATTTTAAAATAATTTTTGGGAGTAAATATATATGTAAATATAATAGCTAGCTGTAAAAATCCCACACACAATAAATGATTAAAAGAAGGTGATGATAAAGTAAAATGAAGATTATGTTTCCATTTGGTTTATGAATGTATTCTCATTACATGTCACTGTGATGGGAAAAAAACTGTGTTTAATCATAAAAATCAAAAAGTACTCAATGTCACTCTGAGGGGGCTTATTACTACATGACAGTGAGTTCCTCACACCTCTATCTACCACCACAGTGAAACTTCGTAAATCTTACAGGAACTGCGAGTAATCACACTTACTTTGCCCACCCAACAACGAAGCAATGGAATTGTTCAATCTGAGTGGATAATGCCTTTAGATTCTTCTGACTAAACATGACACTGGTACATTCGTGGTAAAAGAGGCAGAGTTTAGAGGAAACGAATCGTCTGGCAGGAGTGGGCCTCAGGTGTTATCATCACCACAGCTGAGACACAGGGGTCCCGGCAGTGTCACTTCCTATCACTGCTGTGGGGTGAGAGGAGGGGGAGGGTTTTCTGCTCTCTCGACCTGATGTCACACATTATGAAAGAGAGAGAGAGAGAGAGAGAGAGAGAGAGAGTGAGAGAGAGAGAGAGAGAGAGAGAGAGAGAGAGAGAGAGAAACATGGGGGAAGTTTCTCTACCTTTCAACACTGGTGTTTTATTAGAAATAGCTGCATTTCAAAAGAATGAAGTTTGCTTGATTTTTCAGCAAAGGACATAAAAAGTCCACTAGAGCTTGGTAAAAACTTCTGGTGGGGCTTACATACACAGATTCCAGATGAGTGAGTCAGATGTTGGCTGAAGCTACATGTCCTGACTCCTGATTCATTTGTTCTTTCCAAATATATATATTTTTTCTTTTTTTTTGGTTGAGCAATTCATCATTTATATTGCTTTTATAAGTTTCAGTATTTACTTATACACAGTTTACAGCCAATAACTCAGGCTGACTACATTATATGTCTCTCTTTTATGGGAAACAGGGATGAGGTTTTTAAACAAATACAACTGACGTGAGCAGTCTGGCATGTGAAGTCATTTGTGTTCCTACGTTGCTACTTCCAATCACCAATGTGTCAATATCCTGCATGAGTTTTAGAGTAAAGTAAAACTGCAGTGGGGAGAGAGAGAACACGCTATGTGGGGGCAGAAAGTGGGGAATGCTGTGCCCACACATAGATGGTGTAAGTTTAAAAAACAAAAAAAGAGAACGAAGAGAGAGAGAGAGAGAGAGAGAGAGAGAGAGAGAGAGAGAGAGGTTAGGAGGAGTGTGATCGTTTTGCATAAAATGTAGTTGCATTTTGCTCAAGGCACAGGTTGTGAGCAACATCTGAAGGGTTTCCTGGTGCGACACAGGATGACTCACACTTCTCAGAGGCCACAATCAGTTCCCTGAATTGTTACTAAGAGAGCAACTACCCTCCCCTCCCCACCCCTGCTCTCCCTCGTCTCCTCCCATTCTTCTATCTATGGGAGTCATTTTCTCATTCATACAAAGTGTATCCAGACAAGCTGTTCTGATAGCGACTGACCCTTCATGTTACACAGGTTTCATTGCTTTTTTTTGTTGTTTTTTTTGTTTTTTTGTTCCACCTCTAAATCACTCATCCACTTACTCATTTCTCTGTCTATCTCACACCTGTAATTGTGTGGAAACATGTTTTGTAACTTGTATCATGTTCTTTTCCCAAAGACCATTTACCAATTACCACAAAAATACTGAGTGAATGAGAATCAATCGCTCACTTCCCCTACATTTCTCAAACAAACTACAGCTGGCTTAAATATAGTCCATTATTGGGGTTTAACACACAGGCCAGTTCATATGAACCACAAACATTACGCCCTTTTGAACTACTGTATAATTTAATGATGACAGATTACACTGAGATAGATACAATCACATAAATACACCCAGTTCCATGGAAAAAAAAACACTTAGAAACATATGAGTTAGTACACGTTATTTCATAGGAAATCATGAAAGCAGCACACCAGTCATCTCTTCAAAATCACTCATTTTTATCAGAATGGAAGTGATTCAGGGACAGGTTCATTATAACACAGATGTCTATTTCCAGCTAATTACAGCCACACCAACTCAGTGTGACCATTGCGGAATATTTTGGCAGCCTTTCATCATATCAACTGGAAAAAAAAAAAAAAAATCCACTTCCTCTCTCTCTGTGTCAGAAAGTTCCAAAACTGCAAGGCAAACCTCATGACCACATACGTGATCACTGATAATGAACTTCCCAGTAGTGTAAATGTTCACAAATGTCCTTCCTGCAGCTGTGTTTCTCAGTGATCCGTTCACTGCAAGATATGGCATCTGTGTTTTTTTTTTTCTTTTTTTGTTTGTTTGGTTTTTTTTTACATTTGCACCTGTGCAATCAGTCACTATTTCATACTTAATACACAGGGCTATTTCAGCACTTCCTCTGGTATTTAAATTGAGCAAATGTGTTTCTAGTTAGAGGCATTTTGCAAGCGTGTACTGTACATCATAGCATCTTGGTGCCAGGATATACAGCAAATACTGCATGCAGCAATGTTTTTTTTTTTTTTTTCCTGGTTTGACCAATGTTGCAATTATTACATTAGTTGCAGTATTTCTGTAGTTGCACTTCCCAAATTGAATATTCATTACAGCTGAGGGCTATCTTAACTGAACAAGATGTAAAAGACCATGAACAACTCAGAACAGTGGTGAACTCTCATTCGGGTATGAAGATGAACTAACATGATAAATTGTGTGTGTGTGTGTGTGTGTGTGTGTGTGTGTGTGTGTGTGTGTAGATGATGGGAACAGTGATCCATCCCAGTTTATAGTCACTGTGTGTACTTTGTGACTCAACCTTTATTATTCTAATAATCACCTTTGTTCATTCAAAGGTTTTACGAGCTATCTCAGCGCACTGCTTAAGTTCCTCCTTACACTGAGAAATAATCACTTGACCAATTATAGTCACAGACACATTAGGAGCCTTGATAATAATGTCCTCAGGGAGTACCGCACACTGGTGTTTTATTGTAGCTTCTCTGTAACATCTATCGGTTTGTCCCAAGGTTCTGTGGTAAGTACAATAGGGTAAAATGTTTTTTTTTGTCAAAAAAACAGGAAGAATGAGTACTTTATTCTTGTAACATACTGGTAAACCAGCTTGAACAACCACCAACACCACAAAATGAACACAGAGGCACAACCAGGAACACTATTGTGATCATTATGTAAACTATAATGGCTTGTAATTAATGCAGATAATGATCCCTGCAGTGAAATTAATAAAAATAAAAAATTACCAAGAGAGATATAGAGGGAGAGACAATCTGTTGAATACAAGTTTCCTCTTCCTCTAAATCTCTATATATTAAACATATGAGTCAGCCCAGTGAAAATGAGTCTTCCTGCATGTATCCTGTCCTCTATTGACCTGTGAGCTCATTTTTCTAAACTGTGTCTAAAACTGTGTTCTAAAAGTTACTATCCCAGGCGTGGAAATGGCATTCAATAAAGTTGAAATATTCAACACATATTGCCGAAGTTCCATCTGTACGTCTTATTTTCTCCCAGTTTGTTACTAAGCAACGCTTTGGACCGGCTTTTTCCAATACTGTGAGTCAGTTCAGTTCAAATGCGATTATTATATTATTATATTTCCAAGTGGAGTCTTACATTAATGCACATTACTCCACTTTACATGCTCTGTCATAGTCTGTAAGGGCTCATACTTCAATAATAATTAATCATATACTTCATTTTTAAGGCAAAGTCCACTTTCCCCTTCAGAACAGAACAAAATCTTTGACATTCACAAAGCCGTATACAATTGGGTTCAAGAAATCTTGGTCCATGCTCACTCATGTAGCACACTCATGGCGCAAACATCCAGCTCAGCTGTATAAATCCTGTGTTGGGCTGGTATCTGGCAAATTCACCACCCTCTGGAGAAAATTAAGCCAATGATCATGAGAAAAAATCTGGGCAAAATGTGAATTTATCACATGATGAGACCTGCGCCGTGGCTGGCTGTAATGTTTAATTATGCATACATATGCAAATGTGGTCCAGTTGTTACACAAACTGGCATATAAGCACTCCCTGCACCATGACACCTCACACTGAACCTGCACTGACACATGGCTATTCCCAGAGTCTGTGTTATTATGTTTATGACAGTTTGAGCCTTTGGCATTAGCGTATTGCAACAAAAATTGAATTAGTTACACATGTGTTTTTTCTTCACCTTTCAGTCATTCAGCTTTGGTGATCCTGCTGTAACGTAGCCTCAATTACTGACCTTTATATAAATTTATATAAAACAGTTATAATCAAAATATGTTCTTCCACTTTCAATATACTAGCCTATAGTCTTGCACAGATAACAGTCTTGCCCAAGTTGTTACTACCATGCTTGCAAACCTCCCTTTTTCTCTCATTATATTTTACGGAAGTGCCACATACTGGGTTTTTTGTAGTGGATATAACACAATTCTTAATTAACCTTGGTGCACACTAATCCCAATTATTTGACCCAGAACATCAGGCATCAATGTTCAAAGCAACTTAGATCAAGCCTTCCCCTTGTAAAGCTTAATTGGAAAATGAACTTCTTCACCCTGTCATTGTACTTCATACTGAATTCATTCAACTAAAACACAGTAAATACACTTTACACTGTATGGCTTTTTAAACAAACATAAACTGAAAATAAAAACCAGCTGCATTTTTGATGATCATTAAAGTTTTTTGAGATTCACAGATGCAGATGAAACTCTCATTTCCACACATGCAGAGACATAAAACACAAAACAAAGAAGGGTTATGAGCGTAAATCAAAAACATTCATTAACTTATTATTTATAATGTAAGTTAAATTTGAAAACAAACTTTTCATGGTAATGGAAAGCCATGAGATCTGGGTCCATTTATAGAAGGGTTTTCCCATCAAGAAAAAAGCACCAGAAAAAAAAAGTTTATTTCCTCTACAGGCCACTGAGCCCATAATGGTGGGCTTTATGATCATGACAGTGACATTTGAGGTTGAGGTTTGTTGTGTTGTGTTGTGTTGTGTTGTGAGAGTCAGCGTGCGGCAGGACCTGCTTTTGAGTCGGTGTGTGGTGCTGTGTGAGGCCTGCTGGGACAGAGTGAACAGTGCACAGTATCAGATTGTTCCCTGCCCGCCGCGCTGAGTTTCCATGGAAGTGGCAGGATCTGTTTCTGGAGCATTCTCTGTGCCGTGCGGTTTCCTGTGACGTGTCTTCAGCAGACATCTCCATGGCAACCGCTTGTTTTTCCTGAGACACCTTTCGAGTCCTAACAGGAATTCCCTACTAAAAACCTTAATAGCCCCCCACCCCACTCCCATTGGATTTTAAGGATCAAAAAGGATTAGAAATACAACACCAATACATTTTTCCTTGTCTCTTCTGATATGAAAGTGGAGGGAATATCTCTGTAGATCCCTGTTGTGACCAAAACAAGGGACAGCTTGTGTCAAAATGTTTTGAAAAGGTTGCATGAGTAATTCTCTTTATTCACTCCCAGATATTTTCTGCAGAGAGCCCCAACCGGTCTAAGTTTGTACTTGTGTTCCCAAGGCAAAATTCCCTATGTTGCCTAAAATCTTTCAAAAGCACAAGTGAGGACCTGCCATTAGTCAAAGATATTTTCAAGCGAAGTGACACTCCTAAAACAAAACAAAAGAAGCACACTGTTGGAGCCCACATGCTGACAATGTTTCAAATTCAAGTAACGCATTAATGTTTAGCCAAATGTTGTTGTTTTTTGAACAACAGAGTTTTACTTGGATTGACTACAGAACAACACTGTTCACTAACTAACACAGCCAAGAGCTGGGAAGGATTTAAAACAGCGTCTTTTGAAATGGATGCCCTCTGTGACCCTGAGCATGCTGCTTCCTTTTTGTTTGTTTTTGTTTTTTTTGTGCTTTTGTTTTTTTTTTTTTGTCTTATGCATGCTACCTGTTGGTGAGATCTCATAGTAAAACACACTGTATAATGTTAAAGCCAGTAAAATTTAATTAATTAAAAGCTGATCATATGATAACAAAAGTCTAATCTAAATAATTAGCAAAAAGTCTACATCGTGCTGTGCTTGTGGTCTCTGTATATCATTACTGTTTGCATGTTTACTTAGAATGGATATTGGGTGTAACAGTGAAGCTCAGGTGAAGCAGGGCTATTTTGTGAAACCAATGAAATAAGATTTCAAATTACTCTTCAGTAAGATCTACACAAATTTGATTTCAAATGTGTTTGATTGTTGCATGAATCCAGACATACATACCATTTTTGCGTCGGGTGGTTCTTAGCCGCCACATCATCCATTACAATCCTGGAACTTGCATCTTGTTTAGTATTATTTCTTGCATAAAACATCCTTATGAGCCTTATACAGTGCCACAGGGATGATGTGTTTTTGTAGGCCAACCTGAAAGTTAGCATCACCCTGGTTCCCTTAACAAGTCTATAATATTTACATGTTATGTTCAGCAAGATAATCTTAGCAAATGAACACCACTTTTCTGATTTTTGAAGTTAAAAGGTAAAAAGGTCATGTTAGACTATAAACGAACTACACCATGGTTGCATGACTTCAGTGTCAGCACCACTGAACTTCCAACTTGTAATTTTGTTTAGTGTTTTTACCTCTTCTGCAAAAGCCTTTCCTCTTATAAAGTTAGTTATAGTTTGCAAGAGTGCAAATATAAACACAACAAGACTGTAAAAGCACAGTGGTGAGTAGATCGTTTTTTGTGTTCAGTGTCATGATGTTAAACGTCTCTGTCTCTTTTATGTTGTAGAATTAAAAAAATATCTTCAGCTTGTGTTAACACCAGACCTAATTTCAGGCATCTAACCAAAAACCCAGAGACTTCAGTGTGTGGGAACCAGAGGTGCAAAAATGATTAACTTTCCAGGTTTTAGGCCTCACTCATGCACGATTCTATTTACAATGTAAAATGTACTTTTTCATGCAAGTCCAGATATAACATACTGTACATATAACATACATCAAAGTAACAAAGTACATTTACTCAAGCACTTTTTAGGTTCTTTACTTAAATGGTTCCATTTTATGCAACTTTAAATTTTCTACAACCACTTTTCAGAGACAAATATTTAAGCTGCTTTATAAATGAATTCTGGTGTATCATTATCATAGATTTACTATCATAGATTTTATCATTGTTTGGTGACGCACCATCCCGGCACTCCTCGAGGGTATTCAAAGTAATTTCTGGTCAACTGATGACCTCTGCTACAGGAAATGTCTTCTGTTCACACCATCTGACAAAGCTCTGGGTTCAGATTTTTGTTCTCTTATCAAAACATAGTTGCCTAATGTGCATATTTAGCTTACTTACGCTCAGTGTAAATACAATATAGAAATATTGTAGACACATATGGGCAAGTTCTCTCTTTATCTCTTTGTCTTTTACGTCTCAATCTCAACCCTCAAACTCGCATTTAAATTCGTGGCATCCAGCAGTTTGGTCCCCACAAAGCTGTCAGACCCCCCACACATACACACACACACACACACACACAGACAGACACACACACATACACACACACATACATACAAACAGTTGTCATAGTATACTGAGTACGTGACTTGATGTATTGAATGGCTCAGCTAGATGTCACATTATCAGAGGCTTTCCAGTAAAGCTTCTGCTACTGGCTTATGATCCACACATGATCCAAAAATGTGGCTTTGGATCTATTTCTCTCTCTCTCTCTCTCTCTCTCTCTCTCTCTCTCTCTCTCTCTCTCTCTCTCTCTCTATCTTTCAAGTGATGAATTCCAGTGTTTGGTCACATTGCACGTTCCACACTGGCCAATCAAAAAGAAACTCTGTCTTTCCCCTGAGAGCCAAGCTGACTTGTGGAACGGCAGAAAACAGCACGCAGCAACATCTGTGTTCACATAAATGCCAGCACCACATCCAGTTTCAGTAGAAGTCTGTTTATTGGGTTTGTCTTAATCTGAACTATACTGGTTTAACACATCAAAGTCTGTTTTCAGTGGTTGGGGAGTACTCCTGCACGTGTGGAAAAAATGTGTGTGACCTTTTGTGGCTCCATAAGGAGCTGCAGGAGGTCTGATTTGATGCTGGCTGGGACTGAAGACTGCAGGTTTGAAAATGAAAAAAACCTCAGGAGTAAGAGAGAGGTTGCCTTGATACTTTGATACCTTGCAAGTCTGACTGTTATGGAAATGCAATGCTAAATTGGCAGATTACTCCTTTAACCTGATTTAGAAGGTTTACCTTTTGCATGAAGGTGAAACATCAGATAGCTGCCAAAAGCAAGGGCATAATAAGGTTCCCTATGTGCATGAAAAAGAAGTGAATAAGCTTGACAGTGCATTCATATTGTTGTACTTAACTCTATTTACTTCTGTTTTTAATCCAAGCTGGTTTGCTTTACTTTAAATGACACTAACTGTTAAGGCAATTATCATGAAGCGGCAGATACTTTTAACAGGAACACTTTGATATTGGACAGTCACTCACATGTTCATTATTGCCACTTGCAGAGAAGAAGCATATAAAGTATCATACACCTGATAACAACCTCATTATGCAGGAAGTAAAAAGTTCACCTGGAATCTAATCTAATACATAGTTATACCCATGGACATGACTCACGGCTGTTGCTTTAAAGTGAGGACATGCTGCATAAAGAGGTGGTGCTAACTAGTCCCACTGAGTGCTAGGAGTATGAAGATGTTCAGTTGGATCAGTGCCTGCAGGCATCTGCCACATGGCTTCCAGGGAAATGCAGCTCACCCCTATTCTTTGCAAAACCTCTGTTTTGTTTCAGCTGATGAAAGTCAGGATAGCTACAGCTGGCAAATAGAATTGGAATTGTTGAAGAAACAAAGAACAAACAAAGAACAAACAACAGACTTTAGTTGAATTCTGATTGCCAAAGGCAAATAAGATCAACTTTGCATATTACAGGCCGTTGCTTCAATTTTCTTCTTAATTTCAACTAATACCATGAAAAGACCAAAACCAACAATCTATTTCAATAAATGCCAATAATTTCCCAGCCTGAATGTGACTCTCATCGTTTCCTACTGAAGATGTAAATCTTTAAAAGTTTGTCACAAAAATATACTAAATAAATAATAAACTATAGTTCCCATGTTAATCATAATGAAGGAACTAACCCAGTCCAGTTTTTAATAGTGTTTGGACAGTATAGGTTATATCAGTCTCTGGCTGCTCTGATGATAGTTTGTGGGTTAAATTCATTGTTGGTTTTGGTCTTTTCATGTAAAAACAATATAACTTATCACCACACTGACAAACACTAACCTGCAAAATAACAATCAATGATATGTTGACATGCACACCATTGTTTACTCTCCTAATCATTATTGAATGTATCTCTTGTTAACATCATTTTATATGTACTGTGGATTGTGCATTGGGTTTAAAAGACTGATGGAATGACAGAAGTAAATGTGTTTGTACATGTCATGCGTCATTGACTTTAAAGAGCCTCACAAATAGCATATCTCAACACACTGATCGGCACAACACATCTACACAGACTGATAGTGACAAAGAACACAGAGCCGATAAACTTATCTGTTCATCTTTTACGTACCATAACGCCATCTATAGAAAGTCTAATTCAGAGGAAATTTCTGAGGAACTACTAGTCACACCCCTGTGTCACGCCTGTTTATCTGCCAGCTGTTACTTTCTGTTTGATACGGTACGCCACAGCCAGACAGCTGTAGATTTCTCCTTTTGGGTGGCGTGGGTGGTAGACCTACTTTGTAAACACAGTTGTTACCTCTACACACCACATGATCTAAAATCGCTTTTAAAGCTTGACAACTGAACTGATACCCAAGAAGAGTTAAGAGGAAATCCCTGGAATTTTGAGTACTTGAGTACTTCTGGGGAAAAAGTATTTGGCTCTTCTTGCAAAACTGGATGGTTTCGCAAGAAGAGGAAGTTTGTGTATATTTGTTGCTTTAATATCCAAGTTTTCTGGTACTGATGTAATATCTTTGGTATAAACAATGTTTTATTTGCTGAATTAATGCTGAGTAATAACAATATGATGCAAATGTAAAGTAATAAATAATAGTAATAAACATTATAGAACCACTGTTATCACAGCCAATTCCCACTTGTGATTAATGTGAGCAGAATGTACCCTGAACAACATGCATACTGCCTCTTGATACGTGTCTACACACAGATTGCATAAAGTATAATGTTCACGGACAAATACCGTATTATTTGGTTCCCATGGTGATGACAACCTGTGCTCTACAATGAATGGGAAGAGTATTTGCGTAAAAGTGTCGCATTTCCCAATTATGTCACAGCACAAACGTAATCAGGTGTCCTGATGTGAGAGAGACACACCTTGGTGAAATAAAAGATTACACATACACACACTCACACACACACACACACACACACACACACACGCACAGTGTTGTTATATAATAGCCCAATACAAGCTGAAAACTGTCCTGGTGATATATAGATTATTTATAGAACAAACTGTTCAGCTTGTTTTGTCAACAGACACTGTTTTCAGGACAAAGTGACGTGTGTATCAAAAGACATTGTTTATGATTCAGAAGAAAACTGGCTGTATATATTTTTCACAACAGCACAGGCTACACCAGAGAGCAAAGTATCCCTGCAGCGTACAGCATCTGTATTTTCTGCTTATTAGTTTGAGCGTATGATAACCAAAGCTAGTGAACAAATGTTGATTGTACAAGTGCTTCCCACTCAGACAAGATGATCAGGAAGTGAGTCAGGGCATCATCAGAGGGCTACGCGGCAACAGGCTTGTTAAAGGTGTTGCCACTTTTTTCTTTCCATTGTACACTATGCGTTCGGCGCTGTTTGACTGCTGATTACATGAGTATGGGTGACCTGCGTAATGAAGGCTGTGTTAGCACAGTGCATTGAACTATCTTGTGCAGCCTACTCTTTTGCAGCGGTGACTCAGAGGGTGTTTCCCAGCAGTGCGGGAGGACTGTTAGGGATTTCTCTTCAGCTGGCATTTGTTTACATTCAGTACCTGATTGACAGTTGAAATCACTCCGACTGGTTTCAGTAAATGCAGAAAAGAAAGAAAAACTATCAATGACTTACCTGAACCAGCAGGATTTCAGTAATTTCATGAGTGGAGCACCCAAACAGCTTTATCTGGTTCAAAGACACACCACTCTTTTTCCAGTTCACTTTTGCACCTGTGAACTAGCACAATTAATGGTTTATATAAACGTACTGTATCTATCACCTGCCGACTATTGTTAGCTCACTGTGTAGGTGTGTGGAACCACACTGTGACATGGCCTAATTCTGGTTCCTGTATGACTCAAAGTAGCATTTTTACTACAGAATGACAAATTGTACAACATGGATCACATTACCAAGGAAATGTAAATATTTCTAAGTGCCCTTTTGTTACTTGTATGGTTGGTTTCCAGTAAAAGTGTAGGTAGGTTTTCACACTACAACAGGAGCTATAGTAGGAGTAATACATAAATGATTCAAAACATCTCTACATAATTCCACCCTCAACTGAAAACTTATGTAAAAGCACTAAATTGCCACAGCTGAAAAGGTAACAACACCTTATTGGATACACCTGTAAAATCTAATGTGATCCAATACAACAGCTCAACCATAGATTCTCCCTTTAGAAAGATAATAATGTTCATTTTCAGGTTGTAGTTTGCAGTGGTGTTGATATATATGTAGAATATAATATTGTCCAGTACAACACAAAAACTATGAGCTCAGTAATAAAGAGTTGAATTAACACCCCTTTGGACATTTAAGTAAAAACTGGTCATTATAAGCTTTGTAGTGGAAGAATGCGTGGCAGAGATGTTGCACTGAATTGTATTAGGTTGTATGGTTGTACCTAATAAAGTGGCCAAGGAGTGTATATCACATTCCTTGTGAATTTGACATGAAGCAGGGACATCAGAAGTTGGCAGTATAGTGCAACCACAGTTACTGAAAGATGCTATAATTCAAATTAATGCGTGGAAAAGTGGGCCTTGTGCAGGAGACATCTTGCACAATCTGAATACTAATAGTTATGTCACTTGTATACATTTTCCTTGGAATCTGGGATCTGCTTAACGTGTGATAAGACTAAAATAGCCAAGTTGCTTTTGAGAGCTGCCAGAAAGTACTTGTGCACAATCCTGTCAGTGGCAATGGCGTAAAAGTCTAATTTTGTCATATTCGCTCATATTCCTACTTTATGTGCTTTTTCTATTCTCTGCTTGGAAACCCCACCCCCCTGCACAGAGTTGCTGAAATGGCAGAGGATCCAGGTTCGAAGATGCAGATTTATAGAATGATAGCCTGAAGTGGAGTATAGCACAGGGTAGTGGAGTGCTTACAGTAAATCTGAAGGCCCGGAGGAGGAACAGGAGGGGCATGCCGGGAGAAGAGTCTTGGAGGGAGGGACTTGCGGGCTGTGATGACTCAAAGCTTCTCCCTGGTTGGCTAAGATAACTGGCATCTGGAGCTCATTGACATTAGCTCCATGGCGACCAGCAGTTGTGGAATTGTAAACAGACTGAGAGACTGGAAAGATGAGTGGGAATCGGGCTTTCGCTGTTTATTCACCATGCGCTCAAGAGCTCCAATAGGGACGTCAGCTTACTGTATACGCACGTGCTGAGTTCAAAGTGGGCAAATTAGGCAAAATGAGTAGGCACAGACACAAACAGGCCTGCCCTGTTGCACAGTAGGAGTATCATATGCAACTTATGGCAGCTTTCATTGGTCAGTGAGCCTTAAGTTACTTTTGCCACTGTAAAAAATGAATTCAGCATGACAATAAATGCTTACAGTATTTTAACTTAGAATACATTGCACACTTGTGAGACAACCAAAAATGTTTATCTTGCTTGTGAACAAAATCTGAATCTAAGAGTGACATTTCAGAAGATTACCTGAAAATTAAACAATCCTGCTTCCTCTTTACGGCAACAAACTGCTTTATTTCGTTGAATTTAACTATGCAACTTGCTGTAAGTTGTTTAGCTTCTGTGACCTTCCTCATTTCTTGCAAAGGTCAAATCGATACTTTAAGTTGGAAGAATCACTAAACAACATAGCAGTAGTTCCCTAAATGGTAGTTCCCCTCTTTAAGGAACTACCAGTAACCCCATGTAAAACTTCATTGTATCACTTTAAGTCTTAGTGATACTTTAAAGGAAAAACTGTGCGGCTTTGATTCAGTGCTGACAGCAATCATTTCTGGTGCTAATACTTAGACATTAGCTGTACCACGTGCTAATACTAAAAGCTAAGCCCTGCAGTGCAGGAAACTTAGTTCGTGTAAAATGTGGTGTTTACTGTATCTCTCTCAGTGGAAAAGTAATGACGACACCGTGATGGGCCTTTTTCAAAAGAGACATTTTGACATACAACAATAAGAAAAGCTGACTGAAAGGAGTATGGCCTCAATTTGCTCTGTATGAAAATTGCCCTGAGGCAACTTCTGTTGATTCATGTGGTGCTATATAGGCAAAATGGGTGTGTGTGTGTGTGTGTGTGTGTGTGTGTGTGTGTGTGTGTGTCAGTTTTTGCATATACAGTTCTATATTACTCGCACTCTTTTATTTATATCTGTATACTCCTTGAATTTATAATGATTGTATATTTCTCTTCTTAAGAACTCTGATGTAGTGCATCACTATAATGACAGCAAAGATATTCTATTCAATTCCATTCTATTCTACTCTATTCTATTCTATTCTATTCTATTCTATTCTACTTCTGTCTTTATTTGGGTTATTTTTAACCGCAGTTTCTCATGAACACATGGCCAAAGTCCATTTCCTATGAGCTCTCTATCACTTTATAGACCATTTGTGTAACATTGTAAAATGTGGATGAATGAGATTATAAAACTAAGTAAGTGGTTTAATCTTATATCAGATACTTAAAATCTAGTGGGACTGGTTGATGTTTTGTGAATTTCTGAATTTTCATCAAGTTAAAAATGCTTGATGCTTTACTTCTCCGGTCAGACAGTGCTTTGTGGTTCTAGTTTCAAGAAATCTTATATCTGACTGCTTGTTATCAGTGATTTCAACAGATTACAGATTATCCATTTTGTAAGGGGACCTCCACAAAATCCCACATCCTACTTGTAATTATTTCTGAGAGGCTGACGTGAATGGATTTTCCCAGTCAGCAGGTTGTATTTATCATGAATCCAGCATCATATTAGGCACTTCACTGTGCCATAATATGTCACTATGGCTGAATACTGGGACATTGTGCTCGAGGACAAATCAGATAAACCCATTATCTAATTTTTATACAACCATTTTACTGCACTTTACTGCAGTGGGATTCCAACACAATGTTAAGGTAATATCTCATGTGTCATATTAAAAAAGATTGCTATTACACAGTTAAAAAGAACAGTCTCCATTCCGGGCAGATAAGTAAGTAGACAAGCAGTAATTTGAATAACAAAGCCATAATTTTTCAGGTTACATGAAGCACAAGAACTGTATTTTGCACATAGTGGCTGAAAAGCTTTCATTTTTCACATTTAAATTTTACAAAGCTACCTAAATGACATGATACAGCTTCAATTCTAAGCAATACTAGCAATACAGTGTGTTACAAAAAGTACCTGAAGTTGCAAATTTATGTACAATCCCCAAAATAGTACACACTGCATGGTATTTGTATCAAACATAAAGTGTCTAAATAAGTGTACCTATGAGTTCTTTGTGTAAACTATGAGGCAGGTTTGAGTACAGCTATGGAGAACATGCTGGCTCTTCCTCAGAAAAACCTGATGTGGGAGCTGTAATGGTTTCAGATTTAGACACAGTGAGTGGCTTGTGGGAGGGAGGGGGGAGGGGAGTGTTGCACTATAATGACAGTTCTCTAGAATCACATGATCAGAGACTACCAGAGAATTTCTCCTGAGCAACACTGAAGGTCAGTCTGTTTTCAGCCATCAATTAGGCCTTAAAGGTGTTTGAGTTTCCTATTTAAATGCCTTCTTTAGACTTCCAATTAAATAGGCTACCAGGTAAAGCAACACAGAGCAGTGACAGATGTTCAAAAGGCTTTTATCGAGCAAAATGTACACTTCACATAAACCCTGCGCAGAGTGTACACAATCACATAAAACACTTCCCATATATACAGAATAGTATACGTCATTTTATTTCTTGTGCTTCCCCATCTACCTGCACCTCTTTCACTTGTGTACATAGACCTCAGGCTTACTAGCAAACAGGAATGATGGGATGATATTTTTATGCTCAGCAATTTTGCAGCAGCCTGGACTTATTTGGTATTATTACACACAAAGGGTGTATTTAATACCCTCAGCTACATCCTGTACTGACCTCCTTAAAATGAATTAAGCCAGAAAAATGATTCATGTTGTTATCCAGATCCTCCGATTGTTCAGTTCTGAGTAATTAAAGGACTACTGTGCCTTTCTGGAATGTTTTATATTTCACTAAGAAAGCAAAGACTTTCCCAAACCGTCTTGTGGCACTCCCTGTGACGTAAATTACATTTATGAATGTGTATTTTAATAGAATATGTATTTCATATCAACACATTTCTGGAAAAAACAACATTGTTCTGAACCACTCACAGAGTACAAATCACCTCAGAGGCCCTTTATCTTATTGAAGCCTCTGCCCTGAGCCCCATTGGCTGAAAGCAAACAGCTAAGTGCTGTGGAAGCAGGTAGAGCTGGAGCGCCTTCCCGTAATATGAAGGTTATTGCAGATTCCTGTTTATCCATCATTTAAACAGTTTGCAGTGAATGTTCATGTGTTCCTGGCGGTAGTCTCTTTTAATGTTACTGTGCAGTAAACATGAGGTGATCCGTGCTTTCACAGGGCTTTGCAATGAGGAAGCTACAGTACATCTGGGAAACGTTTATTGTAGAAATCATAACCATTAAATCAGGAATTGTTTAACCCTTGCGTTTTGTTGACATCTGCTTTTATTCCTCATTGTTTGGCATCCCACAGACCCCACAGATGGATGTGTAAAAATTATAATAACTGCAAAATTTTCAAATTTCAAATGTCTCTTTTTTTTCTTTTATCCTTATTGAAACATAATATGTAGAAAAGTATTGACCAACCTAGGCTTGCACATTTGATGAAAGTGTTGTTATTACACCAAAGGAAAACATGTTTTATATGTTATATGATTGATGCATGAACAAATATAGATTTTTTTTTTTTGGTCCTCTCCAGGACTCCCAAAGTTAAATGAATTAATTTTTGCTAAAAAAAACAAAAAAAACAACAAAAAAAAAAACAAAAAAAGGTTTAGCGCTGTTTAGCGCAGAAAACATTTGGAAGGTTTTTCCAGATTTCACGGTGAATACAAAAAAGCCCTCAAACCCTTTCTCACTCAGGTATACAGCTGGAAACCAGGCCACTTTTTCAAAGGACAGACAGCCAAGAAACACAGGATGTCTTGTACTAAAAATAATCCCTAAACAATAATTCAAGCTGCAGGAGAAAACTGATGTGACTCATTGTGCAGCCGGTTGGAGGGGAACTGATTCCTGATAAAAGGCAGTTGTGTAGTGTAGTATTGCTGTTTTGGTTGAAGTCTAACTGTTGTCTCAGACTGTTGTCTCAGAGCCTGGCGTGCAGGTAAACAGAACACATGTAGGACCCATTATTGTTAAACTTATGATCAAATTGTTCCAGAGACCTGGCAGCACTCTACTTGATTACTGGATAGGGTTGCACCACGTGCACCGAGTGAATACATTGTGTCTTCGAATTCCTGTGTACTGAAATAGACCGGTTGGCATACTTTACCTGAGTGCGTATTTGTGTACAGGGTGGAGAGCATTTCTGAGAATTCGTATGCCATTCTTGCAGACTGCTGCATCATTATTTATCTGCATGTGAGAACATGTTAGGTCACGCTTACACCCACAATCCAATGTGTCACACCAGAACAAAGGAGTCTCCTTGCACTTCTCTAGAAGACTGGATTGTTATTTCACAGTTCTGGTGTATTTTGTCTAAAGCAGCTTCTCAACTTCTTTGTAAGAGGAAGAATAAGATGAAATTAAGCTTGTAGTGTCTTCTAAGAAACTACCCATTAAAAGATAAACTTCAAAGCTCTTGCTATATGATAAGAAACTGATAAAATACTGAAGCATGTTTGTGTTTAGTGTATCTTTAAAAATGCAGCGATACGTAGAGCAGTGGTTACCCATCTGGGTTCAAAGCAAGAGCTGGTGCTTAGTAATCTTTAAGTGAGCTTGTGGTCTGTTTCACTATGAGTGAAGTAAATCCCCAAAAGAACAAAGTCATCAAGAAGCAAATCAATCAATGAGATCTCATTTCATAGAAAAATAGTGATCTTTATTATAAATTAATGAAATGTTCTTACAAATATAAATAAGTGCAAAGTTGTATCAGTCTGCTTGCTTCGTCAAACTTCTCAAATATCTTCAAGCATCCACAGCCAGTGGTTTGGCTGGCAAAGGTACATCTTTACAAAAGACAGCACAATGACAGGTTTACCATTTCATCTTCACTCATGTAAACATTGTTTTAAGGAAAGGACACATTTTGACTCTTTTCCTTATTAGGAAAGGAAAGATACCATGTTTTAATACATTCATTTGCAAGCAGTGGCGATCCTGTGTTGCACCACAGATAGTACCACATCTTATGGTACATACTTCCTCACCACTGATGCCATACAAACTTCTGACTCACAGCAGTGGTACTGTTCTCTAAATTAAGATCCTGTAGGATTCAGTCATGTTGGTGTTCCAACAAACTGTTGTCTAGTTCAGGCAAGTTTGGCATAAACCCTTCCTCTGAACAGAATATCAGAAACATATCCTCTTTCCACATTTTATGGTCTTAAAATAGATTCAGATTAAAAAAAAAAAAAAAAAAAAAAAGTTCAGCCCTTTCCCATCATGGCTGGCACAGTTTCCACTGTCTGTGAATCTCCAGCGTACACTTGGTCAGAGATGCTTGGTCCCTGAACGGACATGTCTAATCTGTCCAAGATTATCATCCAATGTCAGCAGAAACAAAAAAGCCAGTCTGATCAAAATAAAGCCAGTCCAGCTTTAATGGGTAGATGATTTTCTGAGGCTGATGTGCGCGAGCTTGACAGCCTCGCAGCACATTGGTTAGCAGCAGCAGAGGGAACCTGTGTGTCATCAGAGTGCAGACAGCTGACTGTGAGCCTCACTTCAGTTTTCAGTAAGTTGTACGTCATCAGTGAGACGGAGGAGGACGACGGGGGTTATCTCTCTTTCATACCACCAGACTACAGCAGAGCTATTTCTCTTGGCCCTCTTTGTGGGTTAGTCCTCATCAATCCAGTGTCTCTTTCCTGAAATGTGGACGCAAGCTCACTTTTCTCTGAGAAGTAGGCACATCTTGTCAGAACAAAACGGCTCCTTTTCACAAGCTCAGTCCTGGGTTTGACTCTCTTGTTCTCTGCTTAATCATTCCTCCTCAGACAAAACACATGTAGTTGTACCAAAACCATCCACCGTCTTCATTACACTTTTAAGTGTCTGCTCCTTCAAGAGCATTAGTCCAACACCTCTAGATAGGAGCATCATACTCCTGGAGGAACTCCTTAAGAGGATGAGGAAGCTGATCTCTTTTAGAGGAAATGTCCAAATGCCCGTTGACTGTTTTCCTGCACAGGTGCTGCAAGGTGGACAAGCTGCAGGAGAGAGGTTTGATGAGCTCCAGGGGGATTTTCTCTCCTCCAGAGTAAATGTAGTACATATTCCCACTGCGAGTGTTCCCCTTGCTCTGTGGCATGTAGTAATGCACCAGCTTCAGGACGCAGTCGAAGTGGGGAACGGACTGAATGTTCTTAGGGTCTGTTTGCAGGTAAAAAGACGCAGTGTCGCACTGGATCCGCAGATTCTTGGTGCCTGACGCCGTCTTAACACTGAGGGTGAACAGGTGACGGTTGTCGGAGCTGTCACGGATGAGGAAGGTGCCGGTGGTCTCGGCTGCCAGCATGGCGTTGGCCTCCTTCCCAGTGATGGCACCCCAGTAGAAGCCACTCTCCTGGAGCTTTTGGAGCGTGGTGAGGATCATCTGGTACTGCGTCTTGGAGGTGAAAGTCTTGTAACGGTAAGGCAGCCGCATGTTGGAGTCCAAGAGGCTGCTGCTCATTGCGGAGTCAAACTTGCTGTGAGTTACCATGGCGCTGTGCCCGCTCTCTAAGTAGCCTGGGGAGCACCGGGCGCCACACAGAGGAGAGAAGAAGAGGTGGAGTTAAACAGAGGTTCAGAGGGATGTCTGGGAGGGCATGAAGAGGTCAGCTCTCTGGAAATGAAACACCTGAGGAGAAAAAAAAGAGATGAGTGAGTTAGAGCTCAGTGTGGAAAAGATTAACCTGTCAATACAATTCTGTTTAAAAGTTTAAGTACACACTGCCATAATATCCCAGATCTGTTTTATTCATGCAATACTCTTCAACTGCTGCAGCTCCACTGGAAACTAGTTTTCCAGATGTGGAGGTTGTGTGCATCATGCCTTTAAACATCTCTGGTGATGTGTGGGAGATTGTCCCACAGCGCCAGCAGTTTTTTTTTTTTTTCTTTTTTTTTAAATTGTCATCTAAAAACCAAAGAACAGTCACCCAGCTTGTATGACTCCTCTCCTCTGTTGGACAAGAATGTTGGTTTTCACAATATGTTAACTTAGATTAACTTCTAGCTATTTTGGGGAAACTTTTGTGTGTGTAATCTGCCCTCGGGACCCAGGCACCACGGTCAGTTCCAGTAAAAACGGCGTAATCCTGATTGCGCAATTTACATGCAGTGACCGGCTTTACTAAACAAACTACCTCACTTAGATAAAAGCCCAAGACATTTTTATTCACTTTTGAATCTTTGTTAGACTCATAATAATAATGATGTGACACACACACATACAACTCAAAGATTCTTACCTTCAATGTTTCTCCAGACTCGCTCTTTTCAAATAAATCCAAACGCTGGATAGAAGGTTGTTTACAGTTATCCTGTTGTCTGTCAGGAGGGTTGAAATGTTCTAAAGTTTGACCAGACTTGTAAAGCAGTTCTCTCGGTCTGTTACAGACTGTAAGCTACCCCACTGAGCTCAGGGTTTTAAGTGGAAGAAGTGCAGAGGATTCGAGCCCTATAACTGAGAGGAGACTCCGCCCCCCTCTTTCCAGTAAAGCCTCTCTTGGCGGACAGGAAGAATGTATTTATTCCTGCCATGCGAAGTGCCCTCCCCCTACTGCTCCTCCTAAATGAAGTTAGTGAGGAATTCCAAGCAATACTTACTTACCTCTAGTAACCTAGTTTTTTCTCTTTAGTGTTTTGTAAACACTTTTTCATTATTTTTTTTTTCAGATTTTTAGAACCAGCTGAAGAATTACAAAATCATATCATTTCAATCTTATTTTTTGGTAAAGGTTCCTTGTAAGCGTCAAGTGTGAGGTAATCATTCAGTCTTAGCTGAAGCGGTTTGTGTAATCAGTTTCTGAGAAATTCACAGCAACAGTGTCTCACAAACACTGAGTACCAGTTCCCTTAGAGGGCGCCAGATCTTGGGTAACTTCATCAAGACCATTATTTCCCAACAACAGCAGCTGGTATCCAGGGGCAACAGGTTATTATTTATATGTTTTCCTTGCAGTGATCATGAGAATATTTTAATGATTGCTGTAAAGTTCCCAAAATCTATTATTACGCTAAGATCTAAAAGTTCTCTCTTCAAATACACCTCATTAAACATTAAAATGCATACTTTAATGTTTTACTAATATAATTAGTAGTGTTTTTTTAAATTGTGTCTTGGATTTACAGCTACAGAGCCCACATGGACGGATCAGCACCTAAACATGAATGACAATATAGTAAAACACTGTATTTTGATAGAAACTTGAATGCCTTATATCTGCTATAGTGAGTTATAATCCATTGATTTATCATACAAGCAGAAGATCTTAATAATTGGGTTTAGCCTTATCTTAGACCTTGTAACACTCCATTAGAATAGTACAGTGTTGAGTGTCAACAATATGATTACAAAAAGTAAATTTCTCCTCTGTGGTGACCCTACCTCCTACTCCCTATAGTGAGACTTTCTTTATCATCACCAATTTCTACATCAGCGTACGGCTGTCTACAGGAAGTGTGACTTCAGATCGTCATGTAAAGACAGTCAAATCTTTGGCAACATGCGTGTGACTGATAGACTGCTCAGACAGTCCACATCAGCGCCCTCCCTGCTGACTCAGCTATGACCACCACAAGCCTCAGGTAGTTATTGTGTTGTAGATTAACACCAGGCTATGGTGTCATGTCAGACTTTGCCTTCCTTTAAACAACTCATTGATTTTACTCATCAGTAACAGTCAGAGTTTTACAATTGCTGTTGCCTGTAATTGAAAACCTAAAAATGAGAATAAAAAAAGAAAAACAGATCAGTTCAGTGCTTAAAAAGATACTCGGCATCTGTTTTGGTGTTAGTTTTACCAAAACTCAGCTGGGAACTGGACAGAAGGAGGGGCTTGTGGGAAACAAATTGACGCCACAGAGCCGGATGGCCTTTGGTAAAAGCCAGCTGTGTCCACAGAGGTGAGTCAGGTGTTGTCTGATTCAGGCCATCATTAGGATAAGGGGGGAAGGGAAATCACTGGGATAGCCTTGTAACAGTCCACTTGTTCCCAGAAAATCTATTGTGTCATCCTTGTGAGGCATGTATTTAGCATTCAAAGTCTCCCCTGGGTTCCTAATGGGAATCAATGGAGAGAAGAGGAGCAGTAAGTTGGCTCAAGCTTGGAGGGCGAAATCCTTGCAACATGTTTTAGCTCACCACGTTTCCTTGGAAACCACTACGCATATTATTACAGCATGCTGACTTTGCTTTTTAGCATGTCTACTGTAAATTCCCACATCAATTGCACTTTTGATAAAGTGGAATACACCGACCTTTAAGTGCAGTGAGGAGGAGGACCTAAGTGTCCCCAGACATCAAGATTTATAAAGTAATGATTATAATAAAATAAAGTAAAATAAAATAAACTAAACAAACCAAAGACAGTGTGTACTTACCCAGAGGTCAACCCAGAAATGTTTGATCAGGCAAGGCGAACTAAGTGACCTGGAACTGAGAGGGCTTTCTGCTCTGTTGTTGTAGCGCACCGTGGGACTCCAGCCAAACATCTGAGGCTCAGGGTGTGAGGCTTGGCAGTGACAGACTTGGCTCTGTAGGCCGTGTGTGCATGTGCTTTTCTGTGTCTTTCATTTATAGTAGATTTACATAATGTAAATAGTAAATCAAAAAAACACCTTATGGCCATGTTTTTATGTTTTTCTAAATGTGTGTCCAGGCTCAACTGGATGTATTTTGCCCACTAATACTGTTAGAATGTCTTGTCATTAGAAGTGAATGAGTTTAAATTCACATGCAAAGTTGATGAATTGTTCCCTATATTTTAGCGCAAGAGACAAGGCCTTGCACGATAGCTTGTTTGTCTAAACCACTGTTTAGTGGAAAAGGCAGCTGTTCAGGTTTTCCCACACTGACTCAGAAATTTACTCTAGCTCATGGTTCCCGTAAACCCACTGGGTATGAGGGGGGAAAAAAGCGGACCTTTCGACTGGAAAGAGAGGTGAAAAGCAGAAAAATGTTATTCAACAAAATATTTTGGAGCTGCTTGGTCTAGCAGAAATTCACTGAACAGGGAGATCTTTTAAAAGCTTTACGTGTTTTGCCAATTTCATGAAATTATTTGTGGTGTTGGCAATTACAAAGGCGCCGCTTATTGTTTGCACAGCTGTATATAGTGAGCCCTGAATTCAGGTTGAGTCAACAACATCAGCAGTGTCTTTTTTTTTCTTTTTTTTAAACATTAGTTTAAACTTTTTTTTTTTTTTTTTTTTACTGAAACCTTTACATGATACAACAAAGGAGGAAAGGGTGCTGCTGCTGTGAAATACAAACTAAAGTGTGTGATTCAAATAGGGAAAACTCCTGTGGAACTGTCACTGAGATATGCAGTCAATATACTGGAATATCAGTTAATGTGAGTCGGTTAGCTTTGTACTATAGTCCTATACAGTAATTGCCACTTGATGCCTCTACCTGCACGCCTCCATTTGTCTGCTAAACAACATACAGCGTTTATCACTGTATTACTGTAAAACTTCCTTGTTGGTTGAGCAAGACCACTTTGTCATTACCAATCATCCAGTGATAATTTCCTGGTAACTCTCTCTGTCTCTCTCTGTCTCTCTTTCTCTCTGACTGTGTTGCTGTGAATGCTGTTCTTTGTGTGTTTCTGTGAATTTTGGGAAGTGCCATGGGTGATCACCACAGTTGAGAATGAACAACAGGCCAGTACTGTTTTGTGACAGTACTGTTTTTCACAATTCGTTTTTCAAAAGAATGAAAAATTTTAAAAAATCACAAACTCAAAGTGTGGCATTGGTTTGAAAAATGTGTATAGTATTTGACTAGAAATATTTTTTAGAGTAGTCTGCTATGGTATGCTGACTGATGACTGATGCCAGGAATTGTCTAGAACATTTGTGAGACTTGTCTTCCCACTTATTGCGTAACTCCATCCAGCATTACTGTAAATTTACAGGGAAGAAAGCTTTGTTATTTTTATTATGTATTTTCTCATTTACCCCTTAGTGTCTTAATGGGAAGTGAGAGCACAAAAAAAAGAAAAACATGTTGATACAAAAGTTTATATGAAATCAGACTTTGCCATTAAATTCTACAAATATATTAAAATGCAAAAGGTAACACTTGTTATGTAACCACTTCTTTTTTTCTGAGAAATACATGGATGTTTATTTTTATCTAAATCATCAGGTTATATTATAATAAGATGGTTTTCACTTATGTGCAATAAGTGAAAACACATGCCTTGCACATGCAGTTGAGTTTGAATTCTTCTGTGCATACCACATAGTGTTTTTACAGCCATTAATATCAGCACTGTCACAGCTATCAACTGAGAAGAGCTAAAAGCAGAACAAAGCCATTATCTTGTACTTTTCACACCCAGAAAATAATCCTCAAAGATATTTGACAGTTACAACTATTCTAGTTAAGTATGTGACCTCCTTAGCTCATTTCAAACAGCCTGTGTTTTTAACGTTTTATCTTTATTTTTCTTGTGTAACCAATCCATAGATTATCAAATCTTAAAAACATCTTTATCTCAAAACAGCTGTTTAACAGCACCCTATTATGATGCTAAGTGATGTCCTCTCTGGCACTATTTGAACGTTGGCCCTGCCAGAAAATGATCAGCAAACCTTTCAGCTACACTACTCCAATATTTACATTACGCCACACTCAAGGTTAATGGGATGAGAGGGAAAGAAAAGCCCTTGATGTGACAACAGAGTTGTTGTCATTCACTGGATGATTATCTACAGCCTGGTTTATTCTCTCCGCTTGTATTTTCCTGGCATGGGCCAATGAGACGGTAAAAGGAATGTTTAGTGCTGTTGTGATAAGTTGCAACTGGAAGAGCACGTGGGAAAGTTACCAACATTTTAGGCACATGACAATGAGCTGGGGGTTTCAGTGGGGGGGGGCTGTTATTGACACCAGCAACACAGGACTGACTCCCTCAGAGACCTGCAATGAAATTTCAAAACCCTTTCTTTCCAAATCACAAATAGCTGACACAGTGTGGCTGTTTAGACATTTACTGCTAACTTGTGAAAATGGATATAGGAAACACACACTGTGATTCGGTCAGTTTGACTGCACAGTCATGACATTGAGGAAGAAGTTAAAGAAAGACGCAAATGGCACTAACGTCATGAGATCCTTGATTCCAGTGTGTCATTATTTTCCACCGTGAACCACATCGTGCTAGATGTGGTTACTAAACACATGGCACCTCAACATTTACTGGAAAGCTGAAGTTCAAATATTTGACATTATACAGTGTTAAGCCAGCTGATGTGAGTGAACCACATCCCACTATTCATTTTTAAAGGATTATAGACATGAGAAAGGCTGAAAAGGTCGACAATTATAAGTATGAGATAATCTTGTTAATTGTGGAGATTCTAATGCGTACAATGATGATTTATTTTTGAAGGAATGGTTTGACATACTGGGACATAAGCTCATTCACTTTCTCGCCAAGAGTAAGATGAGAAGATTGATACCACTGTCATGTTTGTACAGTAAATACGAAGCCACTGCCCGCGAGACAATCTGTTTTATTGTTAGACGACCTCTAGTTGCCGTAGTAATCATTACGGGAGCAAAGGAGGAAGTCTGGTGATGTAGTATACTGTATATGGCAAGAGACAGTGTTGTGCAAATTCAGTTCACACAGATTAAAATGAACAAGTTCACATTCATAGTTCACAATCTTGAATTCTGAGCTAAGTCACAAAAACAAGTTCACATTCATTTCTTCCGTTTTTTTTTTTAATTCTTTTTCTGTAGAACCCCCTCCTATCCATCTATCCCCAGCCCCCAACCATTGCCACTTCCCAAACTAAATTAATTACTGTATACCACTGTTTGTTTGCTATCACTGTTCCACAACCTTAACCTCGAGCTTATTGTAATCATGATGATAATGATGATCCATTAACCTTAAAGTTCTTATCTTAACCCAAACCTAAATCTTTTCCTAAACCTTAACAAGAAACTTTTGTGTCTAAACCAAACCGTGACCTTTCAACAACCTTAACCGCTGCAATAATAGTATTGTATCAAAGGATAGGGACAAACGACCTATATAGTCATTTAAGTTGGAGGATTTGTTGCACCAGCAGCCAGCTAAAGCTTAGTTTAGCATAAAGACTGGAAATAGGGAGAAACAGCTAGCCTGGGTCTGTACAAAGGGAACAAAACCTGCACTCTTCCAGCAACTTCATAGCTCACTGACTGACAAAACCAATGTGTGACAACAACGGTTTACCATTTTATCAGGGGTTAGTAATAGTCTGCCACATAACCCCCAGTAACACAACAAATTACCATTTTTACACATATCCGTTTTTTTATGTGACTTTTAGCATGTTGATTTTGTTACCTTTGGACTGAGCTGTTTCCCCCTCTTTCCTGTCTGAATGCTACGCTAAGCTAACTGGCGGTAGCCTCATATCTAGCGAACAAACATGGGAGGGGAATCCATCTTTTTGTCCAACTCAGCAAATAAGCACGCTTCCCAAAATGTTGAACCTGATCCTTTGATATGTTTTACAAAGTATGAGTCATGCACAAATTAGACACCTTGGAGGAAACCCTCACATCCAGGATTACAATCAGCACCTCTATGATCACTGCACTTTGTGACTGGAATAAGTATGTAAGTGCATACCACCATGATGGTGGTATGACCTCTGCATCTGGAGAATGTACATCTGCCACGTTCCCACTGTCCACATCACGATCAACTTCTGCCTCCAACATTCAGACTACATCATGGCAGATAATATGATTGATCTTAAGCTGCCCGTCTATCTCGGCTCGCCTGCCGCTGCCGCCACCATCACTTTATCAGTATCAAATGCTTGGAGACAAAGGGAGCCAATGACATAATCGGGATCTTCAAAATGGACTTTGATTCCCACAAACCTCAAAAATAGCTTGCTGATGTCATTGTGCAGATGGTAATAAATCTGTTTGCACTGTAATAGCAGGCTGGCTAAGAGATGCTGTTAACTGAGAACACCTTGTTGAATGCTCTCGGGGCAAGGGTGCAGCCAGAACGTACATATGTGTTGAGTCTGTGCACAGAACACAATAATGCCTGTGCCTGAATACAGTGCTTATATGCAAATTGAATAATGTTCTGGTTATCAATATGCATCTGCACACATGAACACATGCAAACGTAAGACACACACACTTCCTCTATAGCACAGTAGTAGTAACTTGATCCTGAGCTGTGCCAGTAAGTCTGACATTTCCGGATAGATTTATTGTGTACGTGCAGCGTTCACACACCGGTTTTGTGGTTGCTGTTCAGATCAGAGTGCTGATAGCTGCCTGTGATATGTGTCAGGCAGAGGACAGAGAAGATTTTACCTGGATTATACCCCACAGGCACCAGACCTTGAGAGCTCACTGATAAGTCACCTTTTCTTTCTGTTATCCTCCAAATTGTCTGAAAGGTCTGAGTCAGTCACAGATGTTTGAGGATACTACCCAAAATGCACCAGTCATCCAGAGGAAAGCTTTCATCTGAGCTATTCCCTCAGCCAGTGAATGATTCCATACGAGAGTATGAATGGGCACTTCGATGACCTTACACGAAATCTCCTCATGGCAGACACAATGAAGTCATTGAAGAGCCTATTGATACTGGTGCAGGTGTGTTCCTGTTCGGCTAGAGCGAGGAGCACGCTTTCATCATCTGTTAGTGTTTGTTTCTGTGTTTGAGCTTCTAATGAAAATGCAGCTGCAGTATCAGTCAGTATCCATCATCATATCTATCATTTCTTCTTCTCCTTTATTTTTCCCTTTGTTGTCTTAGTTTTCAGACAGATGGCTGCAAAAGTCCTATTTTTCTCTCTTTGGCCCTGCATTGTATATATTCAACTCCTACACTCACACAGGTTTGTGACCTCTAAAAAGAGCAGTTCAGTGTTCCCGAGAGGCCTAACAGAGGGATCTCCTGTCTGCATGGCCTCTTCCACATATTTCAGATGTGTATTCTGATTACACTCCCCACACAGAGGAGCTGAATGGGACTTTTTACTTTGACTTAAACCCTCAAATGCTGCAGGTTTTCATTGTTTTCCAAGAATAGCAAAGGGATTAATCACAAATATGAGTTCAGCAGTAAACAGGTCCTGGATCAGAGATCAGAAAAGAGCTCTACAGGCCCCTCTCTCTCTTCTCAAGGCATTTCCTTTTGTCCCCCTTCTCACTGGGCACTCCCTCTAGACAGGAAATTCTACTGGAGTCGCTCCAAACCATGTCCTCCTTTTTCCTTCATATTCCCGTTCTTTGGCAAGAAATCTTGGAAGGAGGGTGCACTCTGTCCCAACCTTCGACCTGCTTGTAAACAAACAATCTGCCTGTTCCAGAAAATCACTGTACAGCTTATCCAGCACATCTCATCTGCGACTCCTGCGATACTGTGTGCCTGTGATTGTTAAACTGCACAATAAGCTGCAGATAATACACAGGATGTTACTTTAAGACATGAGATAAATCACAAAAATCTCACAGGGAAAAAAAAATGTGCTTCTTCTCACACTGCATTAAGAAAAAACTGAATTGAGTTTCCTAGAATTAGAGCCACCCACAATTCAATGAATGTGCAGAAAAGTCCCACATTACCATGTTCCCACAGGGACAAGCAACCTTCTGTGTTGTTCACACAGTGTTTCTGCAGCTCTTCTTCTGCAAGTTCACTTCCAAAATATACTGTATACAAGAAAAAGAAAAAGTTGATTTCTCTTTCCAGTAAATCGAATTAATGTGGTATACAGACTGCATCTATCTCTCAACTCAATTCTGTTCAGTCAAATTAAATTCTTTGACCTGATTACGTTCAGGAACAAGTACTCAGAATTAGACTTAAGGTGGCTGCATCTATTCTTGGCTGTAATCCAAGTATGCCAGTAACTGACTGTTGGTTAAATCATTTACAGGTTTTTTGTAAGTTGCATGTGACCCTTTCTTCTTAATAACTGAATCATAAACTCAAGCATGCCTCAGTTTCAGGCAGAAGGATTGTAATCATAGATGTGATAGAGCCTGATTTTTCCCTTAACACTCTCATATCAAGGTTACTATGTCACCAATGAACAACACCTCCTGCCAAGAAGTGCAGCAGTTATAGACGGTAATAGTTTATTGGAAAATTGCATTCAGATAGAACATTTATTAGGCATATCTCATTTCAAACACAAGCCAAAAATGATCAATTCACTCAACAGTTCACATGCAAACAACAGCTAGCAGGTTTTTCACTATTTTAATATTCAGATGAAGATTCAGTGACTGCAGGCCAGAGAACTTTATTTTATTTTCTGCTCCAGCCAGTTTTCATTTAATGTTTTGCAAGATTTTTGACACAGACAGTTTTCAAACTTTCACAACTGCACATTTGTTGGAAAATACTTTGAACTAAATCAGCAAATCACATCCCCACAATATTTTACTCTCCATGCTGGGCACAAACCAAAGTTTCACTGCTTTTCGCTATCACTGCTATAACCTTCATCATCAACAGCTGGCTTATGAACAAAGATGTTGTTATATACTGTAAAGACGGTGTTTGCACGGTTATATGAGTGTGCGTAAGGCAGAGAGCGAGGGAGAGATAGTGGATTGGGGTGAAGGGAGGGAGAGACTTTGTTGTGGCTGCTCTTTTAACTCCCTTTCTCAGAAATCCTGCCCCGAGGATGAATTCACTGTCTCTCGGCAGAGCATGAGATTCCTGAGGTGATTTGAGCAGGGTTTATTCTTCCAGTAAAGCAACAATGCGTACATGCACCTAAATCACTGCAGTGTGCACCATCTAAAAACATTTCTGAGTATGAGCTGCAAAGGGCTCCAGCCTGTCTGTGTGTAATTTTCTTTTTGGACTTG
This sequence comes from Seriola aureovittata, assembly GCF_021018895.1. Classification (NCBI taxonomy): domain Eukaryota; kingdom Metazoa; phylum Chordata; class Actinopteri; order Carangiformes; family Carangidae; genus Seriola; species Seriola aureovittata. The sequence continues at coordinate 12,609,203 of NC_079380.1, forward strand.
CATAAACATGACAGTAGTGTTATAGGAGATCTGATGGGATGCCGTTTTCTGAATTGGCCTTGACAGCTCATTTTCTTGTTATTGTCTAAGACTCACATGATGGATAGCTTTTAACCCTAAAATATCAACTTCAAAGCAACGCCCTTCTTATATAAACTTGGTGATTGTATGCAAAGCTTAAAACCGAGAGAAAATAAATCGTCTTTGTTAAAGCAAATTCTACGCAGCTGTGAACTGGTTTGCATGAAAATGTCCACCAGGCTGTGTGTTGCACTTATGCCTTGCGTGACAGTGTCTGTGTGTGCATGCCTGTCTGTGTGTAACATTCTTTGCCTGCATGAGCCCATACAAGAAAGAGCCCTTCTCATGCCAGCTGAGGTCAGGTCCGGACACCGTGGGGTGCACCCTTCTCTCGCCACGGTGGGCCGAGAGGCAGGGGGAGGCCTCCAGCGCTTCTGGGAAACAGTCTGGGCCTAATTGGAGCCTGACTGGTCTCACATGTCTCCACTTACTGGAGGAGACGGAGGATCCCGCTGCCTGGGCCTATGAGAGCCGCTACAGGCCCAGGCCTCCCCCCCCCTTCATCAGCATAACCACAGAGAAGCGAACTCTCCAAGCAGACCTGACATGACAGCATGACTGAGTGGTGTGGTCGAGTATGTTTCAGTGCAGTGAGGTCAGGCATGCTATACTGAATGGTGCCACTTTTTTTTTTTTATTGTGTTTTTAAAAGAATATCTGACCTTAATAAATCCCTCCAGGTACATTTTGTTCCAAGGATCTCCTCCTGTACAGTGTGTGCGCCCTCCTCCTATTGTTCCCACTTCACTCATTCTGCGTCATGACTGATGGAACCTGCCCTCCTTACTGTACAGTATATCACGTTCCCCTTTCTCACGCACAGAAATCTCAACCTCACATAGAATTATGTACAAGTACACAGTCTTTTCATGTGCCTGCTTATCCACGCTGCAGTGACAAATACGAGAACTGAAGAACAGTGCAGATGGTAAAAAACAAAGACTTTCCTGCTGCTGCTGCTGCTGCTGCCTCACCACCATAACCACACATTCTCTATAGCTTTTTTTCTCACTTTTTTTTTTTTTTTTTGTCTTGGCAACATGCCTCTCATTTCCCATCAGTCACGGTCAACCTCCTTGGCCCTGTCTAATTCTCAAAAACGTCATTATCATTGTGTTTTGAAGCAGAGGTGCAAAATATTATTTGACTGCAGTTGTGCAAACACAATTACAGGCAATTTCTTATCCACTCTGAAACCTCTACTCATTTAATATCAAAGTCCAAATGCAAAAATGCAAACCAGGAATTTTACCTTTTTAATGCACATGTGGAACAAATTGTTTCATAATTTGTACCCATGTTCCCCCAAATCACCGCAGGCAATGGCTCGGAGGGAAATATCATACAAATAAACACCCTCATTTCCCCCTGTTTTTTGGCATAATTTGGTTTTGCTGAAAAAAAAAAAAAAAAACTGATTTTAATCTTTCACAGATCAAAGGGCTTTTGAAAGTAATTGTTTTTCTTGCCTTCTACTGCTCAGATAAACATGTCTCAACTTGAACAAGCTCAGGTATTCATAACCCTTTCTATTCCAAGAATTGAACTGTTGTTGTTGGTTTGTTGTTGTACTTACAACTATCTGCTGAGCATTACCCAAGGTTCTCTGCAGCCCTTTGACTACAGTGTAGGCCTAACATGTGTCTGTACAATTTAGCCAATTTTTTTATTCTGAAAACCGGTTTTATAGCCGAAAGATTTATAAAAAGGCTGAAAAGCTGATCTGTATTTATCAGCAAATTTTTGCAGACTATTCAGCGTCTGATAGAAAATGTGGAGTTCAGCGTAGACAATAAAAAAATCTGAGTCAAATTAAAGAGCAACTGCTGCAACCTTGTAGCCCATCCATCACTTATATTGCAATATTAAAATAGTGTTTTCATATCATTCTAAATAAGGCATTCACTGTTTCTCATTTCAATGACAGATGGCACAACCCCGTACCTCCAGGTGAGGTCATAAAACCACTTGATATAACCCAAAATGTGTTAGTCTGAGTAGACACAAAGATAAATCCAAAGAAATGCATACGTGTGTTTAATCCACATGAAATGTTTTCTGCCTGCCCGCCCGTTCCATTGAGAAAAAGTCATTTCTATTGATTGCTTTTCCAGGCATCATTTAATATGATACACATTCACTTGTAAATATCGACCTTTCCTTGATGCCCCGACATTTGTGCCATAAATACTTTAATAGCAAGCTTGTGAAAAAATATAAAAAGTTATGAGGCTGTAGATAAAGGCTGGATATAAACAGTAACAGGAATTTGGGGGTTTTTTTGTAGCGGGTACAATGAATGTGGTTGGAATAATACAAACTTTGGTAGTTGTGGGCACAGTTGGAACAGAATAGAATGATTCAATCAAAAGCTACTCCCAAATTGAAGTAGCAGGCTCTTCAATATTCATGAACATTGAAGAGCCTAACCTTTAATTTTATTAGTGATTAATTTGCAGACCTGACAGTAATTCTACTGTAATATGTAGTATAATAATGCATGTAAAACTTTGCTGCAATACCGTTACTGTCTTTGCAGCAGAGTTCCTCTACAGTCCTTATCACATACTGCCACCTGCTGGAGGAATATATAGCATGAGTTTATTGACTTGCAGTGGTGTAAAAGCCATTTACAGCCAGTGTTTGTGACAAATCTTTATTTCAGCTTGATTAAATGGCAATGATAGAAACCTCAAATCAGACATTACTATACTGAATAATAAAAGAAAATGGCACAACTAATAAACAAAATTAAGACAAAATACCCACTATACATTTAAGTATGTACAACTTGATAAATAAACCAATACTGTCTAGAATTATGATTGTTTAGCATTTTTCCTTATTTCTCTAGGATTAGTGCGCTGAGAGGAGCAGAGAAGAATAGGACCAGGAAAAAAAACGAGAAGGGAGCGAGGATAATGACCAGCAGGCACAGATGAAAGAGAGAGAGAGAGAGAGAGAGAGAGAGAGATAGACGACTGTAGACAAGAGTAGAAAAGACATACGCTTGATGCACAACTCATACTGCATTCGCAAAATTGTACCTCTCAGCGCAGTTTTTGTTATTTGACAAGATGACCGTCACTGCCTTAGCGTGACCGATCAGCCACCCTGCACTCCATCTTTTGGTTCACCACAGTACATTCCTGATACACAGTAGCAGTAGTTTTGTATCGTTTCACATCGCGCTTCCTGAGATGGGGACCACCCATTCCTTTCCAGGCATAGCTTCACCACACATTTATTTGTGCTGCTTTAAAGCCTTTGCAACAATATGTCATATATAATGTCTTATACATAAACAACCTGAAGCACACTATATTGTACAATGATCAGGAGGTTGGGCGAAGGCTAAAATGTCATGAGATTTGTTTTACCATTTAATAGGTAACCCTCCACAAATAAAAAGCATATCGAAGGCAGGAAAAAAAGATTAAATGTTGTTCGAGTGGGAAAAAAACTGAGTTACTGTCGCTAACCAGCAGCATTTCTCATCACGTTTCATCTAGAGCGCCAGGCACTGTGCAGCATTAAAGTAACTTCTCTAACAAATGAATTGCTTTTTTTTTCCATCACACAGTAATAGAAAGTGGTGTTGTGTTTGAGACAAGGGGAGAGCAAGAACAAAATGTATGGGGAGAGAAAATGGAAAAGGTCCAACATATACGTTTTCCAGACAACCTAAGACCATAAAATGAGGCCCAGGGTGATGGACACTTGTCCCTTTAATAGACACTAATCCCCAGGATGCATCTCCAGGACCTTCAGGAAATGAACAGTAGGAGCCAGATCCAACACTGAGACCCTGTCCAGACAAGCAGACACCCTCACCTGCAGCGGTACGTCCCCATGCTGCAGCTTCACATTTACAAAAACAGTTCAGTCTAGGACACAGACGAGGTTTTCATTCCTCGCATGGCTGTTGTGTTGTGAACAGGGTCCACATCAGCGCTGACATAAAAAGTTTCAGAACATCATAACAATCTCCTGAGTGGCAACTTTTTTTTTCTTTTTTTTTTTTTTTTTTTTTTTTTTAAAAACAAGTTTTTGTTTTTTTTTCTATAAAATTACTAACAGTTGGCAAATTATACCCCCTACCTCCCCCTGCAGTTTCTGTTGCAAGACCATTTTAGTTTACAAAAGCAAACAAACGAAAAAAAAAAAAAAGACTCAAAAGGAATTGACAGTAAAAGCTGTAAAAATAGACACAAATTACCCAAACATATTAAAGCACATCAGAAAAGGTCTTAACTTTTCTTTCATAAAGCGAGGAATATTTTGGTTGGGGCACCACACTCGGTCAGACCTGCTGAGTTAAAATGATGTGTGCTACAGGGGACTGCATGAGTGTATGCATGTTATATGTATGTATGTATGTATGCAATGTATATGGAAATTGTTTGTTTTTTTTGTTTTTTTTGTTTTTTTTTTATAAAGCATCTTCGAAGGGGAATTTGCTGCAGCAAGAATCCCTTTTCGGCTTCTGAGACAGAGAGCACACACAAAGCTGAGAGAGAAAGAGAGACATTCAGACAGGAGGCTTTGGGCCTGACTCTTATCTAGACACCCCAGCATGCTTCCTGTTTTTCTGGCCCATAGAGTCCCAAAGCCAGAGCTAGTATGTATCCTAGAGAAATCCCCTTGAAAGGGTCTGAGACAGACCTTAACCGTGGCCTCTGCACGGGCCCAGAGAGGGCAAACAGATACCCAGACCCCCTGCTCTGTCAAGTGCAATGTCAGGAGTGCTGAGCAGCTCTAGTGTCTCTTCATGGACGACACCTTCTTTTTCCTGGCTGCCAGCATCTCGTAAAAGGGATCCCTGCTGATGGCAGCCCTGTGGGCACAGACACAGAGAAAAATGTCAGAGGAAAGTATAATGGCTTAAGCGTGCAAATTGCTGCACAACTCTGTTATGTTAGACATAGTACATTTGCAAGTAAGTGGGACATTTTTTATCTAAAAAAATTCTTAGAATTTATCTGTGGATCTGTGTTAAAGTCAACCTTTAAATAAAATTGTAAAAACATCTGCACGGCCAGTACTTGACTTTTTTTTTTTTTTTTTTTTTTTTTTTTAAACTTTTTTAAACTTTAAGTACTCGGCATGATCAGCTGCTCCAACTGAAATCATTTGAACAGTTTTGGGTGAAAATCAATAAAAACCTACAGCAGAGGTTCTCAAATCATAGGTGTGGAGGGAGAGACGTCATATCTCCCCCATACATAGGTATTTTGAGATTGACTGTGACATAAACTTTCTGGAAATATGAAATAAACAACATTATACTTCTTCCCCCTGAAAAAAAAAAAAAAAAATAGGGGGAAAAAAAACACTTACTTGATGCTGTTCATCCATTCCTCTTTCTCCTCAGCAGTGGGGGCAGAGATACGGTAGAAGGTGTGGTTGCCCTCCACAACACGTCCATCAGCCTCGGTCTTGCAAGCTTTTATTACTTGGTCCTTGTTGTCAGGAATGAAAAGCTCAAAGCAGTTCTACAGAAGTAAAGTGGATGGGGGTTAGACATTATAGACAGTAAACTACCTTAAAGACATATTTAAAAAAAATATTTACATACTGTATTTTCCTATGCAAATCCCTGTCAGTTTTATTGATTTATAGTAATCTTCAAATGTCAAAGCTGTGACTTGTACACACCATAGCTGTGGATATTCTGCTGAATTAATCCAGGCTGTCAATTTTCTAAATAGGCAGCACTGGAGAGAGCCCGTCTTTCCTAACAATTTAAAAATCCATTTATCTGAATCTATGTAATCCCAGAATAAACCAGCAGAGGGCGCTACACTTACTGGTTTCTTATCCTCCACCTCCTTGATGCTCAGGTTCTCCAGGGGGATGATTCCTCTTGGCTCTTTGTCCTGCACAAATATAAAATGTGTATAATGCACACAGGGAACAACAGCAGCTTTTTTTCCCACTGTGACCAAGAAAATGAGCTGTACTCACTGTGGTGTACTCAAAGTAGTACAGGCAGTTGTCAGTGAGGATGAACCACCTCCTCTTCCAGGTTTTTACTCGTCCCCCTGTGGAGCAAACATCCAGTGTCAGAGAGGCTCAACAAGGAAACGGAGAGAGAGAGAGAGAGAGAGAAAAACAAGCACCAAAGCACCGGGTCGAGCAGCAGACAGGCAGACATATGTATGGGCAGACAGACAGATGACGGCTCCAGAGGACTCCTTTTACCCATAACACCCTGCTATTCACCATTTGCACATATATTGCACCATGCACCGACAATCTTGACTTTATAACAATTTATTAATTCTTCCTTTTCCCTTTTATGTGTTTTATGCTCATTGGAATAAATGTGAAGCTGCTATTGGATAAAGCTACACTAATGTCTTGGTGTACCTGGAAACTCTCCTTACTTGGCTGTTTCTCCTTCCTTTTTTGCTGACAGAGGAATAATCTGGAAAGGCAGGATCAATAGACAAGATGGAGATCTATGTGCTCACTGAACTTAATGAACTACTGCCCAAATTAAGTTACTGGAAGGCACTTAAATGTCTATTTGAGGGCTAAATGTGGAAAATTAGGAGTTAGAGGATTAAGTTCCCCCCTCTTTCAAGCCCAGTGGGGGCTCTCTGGTTAACTCTGCAATCGCTGATCTGTACCTGACCTCTGACCCCCCCTTTTCACCCATACTTCCTGGGAGGGGAAACCTGATCACAGTAGCAGATGGCAGCCTCGCTCTGGGAGGATGGGATGCCAACAAACTGAGTGGGGCAGGAAGCTAAGAGCCTGGAGCTATGTTCAGCAACTCTACAGGCATTTCAGACTTGAATTTCCTCTCTCAGCTCTGTTAAGTAACTTCTAAGGTTTATAGGAGCAGGGCTCAGTGAGTGAGGGAATGTTTCTTTCTAATCATGACATGAAGACATCAGCTTTGACTAGACTAGGCTATCCCACCACATGTTAGTAAGAAGCTGCATTGTGAAAACCCATCTACCAGCATAGGAGGCTTTGAGGATGTTTATACAGACATACAGAACACACTTTTAGTATCATATAACAGCATCAGCACTGTATATGATAGCCCATCATTTCACAGATGTCATGATAGGTCCAACAATTCAGACTATGCTTGTCATCATTTACGGACGCCATCGACACGCTTCAATCGACGGGCAGAGATGGAGAGCTCCTTGCCACATCTCGACTCGTCAGCGTGTCGCAACAAAGAAGCAGACAAACAGAAAACACAGACGCGATGGCAGAATCACACAGCTGAACGGCCTGAAAGTTGATTGGGTTGGTTGGAGATTTGTGATTGGTTTGATGGTCAATGTCAGTTCCTGTCACTCCGAGAGAAGAGAGATGACCTCCTCCCATGCAAAGAGTGTCTTTGACAGCGTGGGACGTCCCAGCAGACTATTGCTGGGGGTGCACGTGGACGCTGCTAGACTGGACTGGAGCTGAGTAGAGGGAGTCACCCATGCAAGACAGAACTGTGGGAGGCTGGTCAAGTGGAGGTTGAGAGGGAACGTGTTTTCTTGTAAATCATATCCAGTTGTTGATGTTTTTTGGAAATGATTTATCTCCCCAGGATGAATTTGCAACTGGCTTTTCTTACTTAATGGATTCATTTTTGTTTTAAAATTTGTGTGCAAACAAAATGCATTGCACCAATGTAAAAACTTTTTTGTAATTAATAGAAAAGCTGCACTTTTTACAAAATTGCTGTCAATTTATTAACTGTGTGCACTCTGTATATTAAGCCTCCATGAATCCCTTTTCGGGGACACTCCCCTGTCCATGCTTCTCTCCCACAGTTTGGTCCAGTCCGGTCCAGCACAAGTCCTCAACCACACTGTTACCCTTCAGATTCATTTACAGCATGAGATAAGGAGAGCAGAGCCACTTTATTGAAAAGGTGCAATATTCCCTTTCCATGCAACCAGGGAGCAAACAACAATAAGCCAATGGGTAAATGGGTTCATGATCAAATTGGACAGTTAGGCAAAATTCCTTTGTTGTGCTCACTGTATGGCAAAAAGGTATAATGCAGCTTCCAAAAAACAAAGATCAAAGAGAGTGACCACCACAGCATACAGAAAAAAGAGGATCAGACTGCTCAGTAGAGTGGTCACAAAGCATCAGCTCCCCGAGCCAAGCCCCCGGGGCGGCAAATGTCCCCAGCGGCCGCTCGGCAACCACCCACAGAGATAAAAGTGTGTGGCAAACCACCAGCTCAATGAGAGACTGAACAGACAAACATCTGAAGTTCAAATGAGTCAGTGGCGAGACAAACAAAAATAAAAAATAAAAATCTACAGACAAAAATGAGAAAAAAAAAAAACCCTGTACAAATGTAAAAAAAATAAATAAATAAAATGAGGAAGAGAACAAAAGCATGGACGACCACCAAAAGCACCTGAAAGCTGAGAGATGGACTAGCGTTTGGGAAGAGCAGGTGTACATACCTCCTGAGGAAAGACAACAGCCAAAATCATGGGAACAAACAAACGAAGAGGAAAAGGAAACAAAAAAAAAATCAAATTAAATGATAAAGAATTATACCACCACAGTCCTGTTAATTTTGGTTCCAGGGAGCCTTTGATGTACTGCTTCACAGCGTTTCATTTTAAAATACTTAACAAATGAGGGCCCACAGATTTTTACAAGTCTGTTATTATATATCAGCCCACAAGGGGGAGTTTTACTCAATGTGAACTTGTGAGAGCTACTGTAAAGCACTACATGAAATATCACCTCCACTTGGGTCCATTTCTGATATATCCAGTAATTTATCTTCCACCCCGATTGTTTTACTCAAATCTGTCAATTTGGAGTCATTGGAGAAAAAGTAATTCCTTCACTTCCTTGGTGTAGGTGGTTGTAAAGATTCACAGGAATGTTCAATGACTTCATGCTGTTTTACAAAATTCATTGTGAATCTGTACAACAGAGAAAGGACTCAGAGGAAACAGAGGATGAAAAGTTTAGGGGTCCAGGGTTGTGCTTTCCTCCTCCTGCGAAACATTTGTTATGATACACTTTGTGTGTGTGTGTGTGTGTGTGTGTGTGTGTGTGTGTGTGTGTGTGTGTGTGTGTGTGTGTATACACGTTTGTGTGTCTGAACATGTGGTCGGGACAGAAATTAGCAAAGGGTTCATTCAGGAAATATTACTAGAAATACCAAGACACACCATTTATTATTAAAAAGACCTGATGTGAGTTTCCACAGTGGGACAAAGTATTCATTTTAAATCTCCTCTAAAAATTCCCCAGAGGACCAAAAATGTCCCACAGAACTCTGATTGAAGGGAAACAAAATCAATTTCTAACCATAGAGTATTTACAGAAAATATGTACACACTTGATTTATAAAACCTTAAAAGACAGTATTTGTGTGTGTGTGCATGTCAGTGTATGAATATGACCTGTCTTAAATAATTTAAAAGTCGCCTCATGTGGTGGTCTGATCTCAAGGCCACATTCATAATACATTAAAGCGGACAGTAATGTCTTCAGATGCCTTGGGATAAAAGTGTGAACACACAAATTCACACATGCTCACACTTTCACATACACATTGGCAGGTTATTGACCTCAGAGGTGACATTGGTTATTATTTTATGTAGCCTGATTTTCTGATAGAGAAAGCCTGATAGCCTAAATGTTAGATAAGACAATAATATCTGCTGCTATGAAAACACAGTTATCTGTCAGCACAGGCACAGTGATGAGAACCATCATTTTGGCAATTTATTATGTGCCCAAGTAACTGTGCACACATATTTCCAGTGTCACTCACCCAGTTTTAGCAGCCAGCCCTCTCTGTCAGGGTTGAAGAAAGTGTGTGTGAGGTCGTTGCCATCATCCTCTGGGATTTTGAAAGGCTCGTTCTTGATGCTCTCATACAGGTTCTACAACAAAGAGAGTGGACCATGACCATAGAGGCCACAGTGGAGGAATCTCAGATGAGTCTGGAAGCTCTACTTACCCTGAGCAGGTCTTCAGGCAGGTCTCCTCCATCGTTGATGCCTCTGTTCATGGAGATGAATCGTTCCACAGAAGGCTTGTCCTTCACATTGGGGTTGTGGAGGCTGGTGTTTAGCATGATGATGGCAAACGACAAGATGTAACAGGTGTCTGTAACACACACACACACACACACACACACACACACACACACACACACACACACACACACACACACACACACACACACACACACACACACACACACACACACACACAGTGGTCACACTATGAAGGAGGGATGAGCTTTACGAGATAGCGAAAGGTTGCTGTTTACCATAAAATTGCTGCCAGTGTTTAATGTGGTGTTTAAATATGAATGTAAATTAGCCGAGCTGAAAACACTGCTCTTTGGGGGTTGCAGACAAACCGAGAAGATCAGATTGGAGAAGCTTTGTTAGCAAGGGGAGTGGGTGGGAGTGAAAGGCTACTTGTGGGCAGCTAAGTATGCACGTATGTATCTGAAAGTGCATGTCTGTGTGTAAACTAAAAGACAATGTGGCAAATACACGGCTGACGCAGCAGCACTTTATCTGGCCCGTTAGGCTGTCGAGAAGTCCCATGCATTATTCACATCCATCTGCATCCATGTTAGAGGCAGTCGACTGTCTGCTAGGGGCATTATTTCCTAAAAGCCAGACACTCTTCCATAACACAGTTCACCTCAGCAGACTCGTAGCGTTTTTCCACTGCGTGGTACAGACAACTCAACTACTTGCTTTTGGTACCAGGTCCTCCTTTTTCCACTGCAGAGTACCCCTGCGTTATTACTATAGTGACGATCATCTTTAACGTGACACAAAAACAATGGACTTCATCGAAGGGATACCAAGCAGAATAGTCTGCACCTCCTTAACTGACCACAGCATGGTTTTGTGGGTTGCCATAGTAAAAGTATACTAAAATAAATAAAGAAGTCTAGATATGAGTTCCACAGACATGCCATCAGATCTCAGTGCAATATGGAAAAAACACTGCATACAATAACAGAAGACAAATGTTCATCTGCTAAAGTTCCTTTAAAAAAAAAAAAAAAAAAAAAAAAAACTAAATGTATATTAAAAGGTGAGAGGTCATGACATTATAGACTTAATCAAAAAAAAAAAAATGATGGTTTAGGTTGATTGATAAACCCCTATTGAACCTTTAAATGTAGTTCATATCTGTTTTTGCCTTTATTTGAGGAAGACAAGAAAAGCTGAAGTCATTTTATCCTGTGTTTCACTGCTCACACATTTACAGCTCTTTGGCTTTTTATGAGGACACTGAAAGTCAGGCTGTAAAGCATGACGGCACTACCTGTGGACTGGAAAACACCAGAGTTGCATTGGCAGTAACGCTGAGCGAAGGCCTCCATCATGCGGTCAATCTTCTGAGCTTCTCCCGGCAGTCGAAAACTCCACAGGAACTGTCTGTCGGGGTAAAAGCTCAGTAGTCAGCCACAGATTCACTTCCTCTTGAAAAAGCTGAGTTTATTCTGTTTGGGCAAAAGACTGAAAATGACAACTGCATTCTCACAAAATGCAAATAAGGTGACACTTTAAAAATGGACACAATCACCCATGAGTGACATAAAAGGGGGGGGGGGGTATGGAGATCTAGCCAAGAACTTGATGACTATGTAGCAGACTCTGGGATCATGCCGTCTTACCTTAGGGCCTGAACCAGGTTGAGGTCTGTGAACTCATGAAGCTCCACAAAGGCATGGAGGACTTGGATATTGAACTCATCTCTGTAGGAGACAAAACATGGTACATTTTCTTACTGGTAAAAGTGTAAAAGTTATATAAGTTATAGTCTGCATAAGCAAAACAAAATAAATATACAAAATATTAGGTCTTCAAATAACAGTTATTTTCAACTAACAATGAATTAATCTGAAAATTATTTTCTAGGTAAACTAATTGGTCCACAAAAAGTGGACCCCATCAGGAACATGTCTGAGGACTCAGCTCAGGGCGTGGTCTGGCTCACGTTGGCTTCAGAGGTCAGTGACATGCTGCATTCTCCAATCAACCCCAATGGAGGACGACAAACATCCTGTACCCCTTTTATTTATCATCTAATCTCAAACATGACATCATTCTTGACCTTTATGCCCTTCAGAGTAAATGATCTAGCCTGTGGGATCATGGGATGGGTCTAAAGAGCTCTCGTTCATAAGGGTCATATACAGTCACTACTATTCCCACTGGACAAGAAACCAATTGTGCCTGAAACCTCCCACACTTCTCAGCCCCCTCCTTACAGAATCAGAAACCCTCTGAGATCTTGATAGCCGTCAAACAGAGAGCATCCATCTACAGCCTGCACTACATTTCCTGGTTTGACCTCACAGACCACACCCTGACTGTAGGCCCATCATTAATTCCTGTATTATGCGTTTACTCTATCAAGGATGTTCTCGAGTGAAAACTTTAATCGCCTTCTAACATGCATTCCCAAGTTGTGTTGTCATTGTTACTTATGAATGAGTAAGATAATCAAAGACAGGAGGCTATTGACCAACGGACATCGTCTTGACAGGACGGTCTAAATGTGGAACCAATAAACTGTGTTTGGGAAAGGATGGGTGTGTGCCTGACCAAGAGGAAGCGGAGCAATACGGAAAATATGCACTCGCTATTCTATGCTTTTATCAACCACATGGATGAGTGCTGGTGGATGAGTATGTGAGAGAGGGAGGAGGTGAGAAAGAGGAAAAAAAACACTGAGTCAATCTCGATCCAGACCTCTCTCCGAGGTAATCGCCAATGGCTGTTTTGTTGAGGCCCTCGCCCTTGTAGAGGAACTGAGCAATGTCGTCACTGGTATTCTTCAGCAAGTCATTCTCAATCAGGAACTGGATCCCCTGAGAAAGAGACAGGGCCCCAGGTTACATGCTGCTTATGAAAACATGTGGGACAAATCACATTTCTTCAGAGTCATGACAGTTTCTTCTTCCAACCTTTTTGGGGTCCATGTTGAATTTCTTACGGCCCATAGCCACCTGTTTATTCCTCTGCATATTTTTCCTGAAACATCAGAAAGTCAGTTTTTAGTTGCTCTTCAAGTGAACATAATGTTGAATATGAATACTGTTATAAATAAGTCCTACAACTAGCAGTTATTTTCATTGCTGATTAATCTGCCAACTTTTGAACTGATAAATTAATTAAGCATTTTGTCTATAAAACATCAGAAAATTAAAAAATAATGCCCAGAAGCCATGGTGATGTCTTCAAATTGCTTGTTTAATACGACAAACAGTCCAAAAGCCAAAGATATTAAATCTAATATAATCAAGAATGTCTTCTTGCGTGCACGATTACCTTCTTGAAATCAAACAATACACCTTAAATGTCAATATGACAACTCTTATTTCATTTGTTTTTATTAGTTCTCTACATGACACAGGCTTTAGTGATGATCAGATCTTCAAGTGCTTTAAATGTATATAAATATCAACCGGATTATGTGAACTTTGGACATTTTATTTCATCCTGGTAAAAAAGTGTGTGTTACGTTAACATTATGCTACACTCTTAGTGAGAGAGAAAGAGGAGTGACCAAAAAAAGTGAGTGTGTCCCTCATTGACTCCAGAATTTCCATTTACCTCCAAGTAAAGCAGCAGGATCAGAAACTGAACAAAATGACGTGTTCCGTCTGTCTGTTGATCTCTTTGGAGTGTGTGTGTGCTCGTGTTGCGTACCGTTATATGCGGGAATATCTGTTAAACTGTGGGAGGCCAAATCAAATTAGTATTAATTTAAGACTACAAATAATAATTAACCACATTAATGGGAAAACAAGTCGAATATTGTCCTGACATAGGCATGAGCAATCAGCGATAGTTCTAATGATCATTGTCCATCAGCACAACCCTGGTGTGAACGCACCCAAGATGCATTGAAGACACATTTGAGATCTGATCACTCAGAGCACATCCGGAGGTGGTCTGGGCCACATGTGTCCACATTCTTTTAGCAGTATGAACGCAAATGCGTCCTGGGCCACATTGAAGGACTGCCTACTCTACTGCGACCTCTGACACAGTCTGATTAGTCCTGCCACCGTTTGATAGGCCCTGTTCAGACCTGGTTTTAACATCTCGGGTGATCCGGACACAAGTGGACAGCTCTCAGTTCGTCAGTTCACACCTGCATTTAAAATGCGTCTCCACATGCGTCTTGATTGACCACTTGTGATCGGATCTCACTTCCCCGCTTTATAGGCAAATAAAAAGGTATGTATTGTTTTTAGCCAATCCACAGATAGGTCAATTGCTCCGAGGCTGAAAAATGAATGCAATTCTTCGAATAGCCGCCTGAGGCTGGCTCTAGAAGCGAGTCAATACCCATAGACCCCCATGGCAAAATGACTAACTTTACAACAGAATTAAACATGTTTACAGCCTGGTGCAAAAAACTGTTTTGGTCTCTAATTTCCTCCTTCATGACAACTGTACAGGGGGTGAATTGAAAATGAAAAAAATGAAACTCGTTTAAATTTTATAAAGGCTTAAAAGGTCTGCATAATGGAGGACGTGCCGCTTTGAGTGAGAGATGGCCACAAACCGGCATGTACTGAAGGCTCAGCTCGACACGCGCTCCTCCTCTTTGCCCATTTCTGGATTGGGCGGGGTCAGTAGGTGACAATATGGCGATGATTGAACAGCCCACTCCGAGCTTCAAAACCAGAAACCTATGGGTGATGTCACAGAGGCTACCTTAATTTACAGTCTAAGGTGTGTGTGAGAGCGAGCGAGTGAGAGAGAGCAAGGGATTATTTGTATATAAAGCAATCTGATCACAAGTGGTCAATCAAGACGCATATGGAGACGCATTTTAAAGTCAGGTGTGAACTGACGTACTTAGAGCTGTCCACTTGTGATCTCATCAAGCATACTAGTGCTGACCGATGAAGCTTATCTTCATCGTCATCACAATCTAAACGTGCAGTCAACACGTCGCAAAAAAGTGTCATCGCAACCTTTGCGAGTAAAAAAGCAATAGTGTCCTTCATCACACCACCTGTTCAATAAGATTTAAACATGAAGAAAAAGCTACATTTTCAACATCTCTCCACTGCAGTTTTTTTTTTTTTTTAACATGATACAGCACGCTGATGTTAACCTAGTAGTGAACTGTTATAAACAAGCTAAAAGGAAAGCTTTCTGTGTGTAGACTGCAGCTTTTTTTGCCACAAACTTTTGTAAAGTTAAAGCTACAGTCTGAGACAGCAGCCCCCCCCTCTCAGCAGAGTTACCTGCAGAAGAGGGAGGAGGACAGAGGAGAGGACCGATAGTGACTTTTGTCTGTGTTCTTCATTCAGCTTCTCTCAGCAAAATGGTGTATGCATACTTCTATATTTGTTTATTTATCACAAGTAATATTGTCATTGCAAATTGAACAGTGTCATCACAAATTTTCATCATATCACGCAGGCCTATCAAAGACTAAGAAAACCAGAAAGTATTCTCATTTGAGATGCTGGAACCAGTGCTTTTTGGGCTTGATAAATGACAATGATCATTGTTCTATTGTGCAGATGTTTAGATTTCTTTGCCTTTTAGATGTGACTCACACAAATCAAATTGCATGCAAATGCAACAAATTGATGGCCCATCATTGTACTACAGCTGAGAGCATTACAATAAATGCATTCACTTCATTTCCTGAAAGTGTCTTTCCCATTAACATTTTTCATGTGTTTGGCAGGAACTGCACCCCCCAACCCCTCACCCCCCCAACCCAACTGTGATGACAAAGCGTTGATAAAGCGTTAACATCGTGCATATGGGAAAGTCTCATTTCTCAGGCCTTGAGTTAATCAGGGGTCAAAGTATACTCCAAAAGTCCACCGTCACCATGGTTACATCTCCATCCCCAGCCAGTGAGAGGTCACCACTTCTTCCCACTGATTCACTCACACCAGCATTCCTTTGGCTTTTGTCTGCCAAAATCCAACACTCAGCTAAACAGATGATGCACAGGGGGCGACAGCACAGACTGACTATCATGTCTTCAAGTGAATCACAGGAAACTTTGATCACAAGAAGGTGCTGTAACCCATAATGGGTTTTAGATGCAAGTGAGTGCTTTAGGAATATTCGGTAGCTGATGGGATCCCTATCCACTTGAGTAGACCAAACCCGAGTACTCCCTCCCCTGAGACCATCCATTGTCTGCTTCTGCCCGTACACCCACTGCATTATTCAATGACGCCTCCCATCATGGGGGGTGTGCCTGATGAAACATTTAAACTGCCTTAAAAGCATAGCCAATTTGGGGAGGGTATCTGGTGTGATTGCATGATCCAACTTGGCCATCAAACATGAATAATTGACAGCTTAATTTGCTAAGTTAATAGAAGGCAAACAACTACTAGCCAATTCAGGCAAAAGAGAGGGAAATGTGTGTAGGGGAGGGGAGTCAGGCCCTGTTTTCTTACCTCTCCTCAGTGGAACCCAGGTTCTCGATCTCACTTGTCACTTCTGCTATCTCATCCTTCAGCCGCTACAGAAAAAAAAAAAAAACAGGAGGGTTAGTTATAAAATGTTATCAGTATGACGAGAGAACAAATTCATCATTTATCCACCAATGTCCCTGATATCAGGAAGTGTGGATGGGTGTGACCAACACAAACTACATGCAAAGTATTTGTTAACACCCCCCCCCAAAAAAAAAAAAACAAAAAAAAAAAAAAAAAAAACTTGAAGGCTCTATTAAACAGTGTTGAGAGGCTATCATCTCTGAATCACCCTTGTTTATCTGTAAGCCAGGTGGCCTTTTATCACATACATACTTACGTCAGAGTGATTCGATCAACAAAGAGAGCAGAGTCAGTTCTCCGGCTGCTGGTAAGCTGAAACTTCATACAGACTGCTGCCAGTTCAGCTCTCCTCAGTTCTCTTAAACTAAAAACTGATAGTAACCATCTATAGGACATATCAGACAGTGTGTGTTTGTGTTTGCTTTCCCAAACAATCCTTTCATTCTGAATTTGATTAGGTGGAGAACAGTCTGGGATAACCTCAATACCAATGAAGAAAGAAAGCATAAAAGTGGATTATAGTTTATGTGGCTTTTTAGTGATTAATGGCCTTAGAGGCAGATTTAGTCGATCAAGCCAAGCTCCTTGGTGCCAGGCTGGCGCGGTAAGGCTATTGCAGACGGTAGAAGGATGGAGAAGGTGACGTCAGGTTGATGAAAGCCTGGAATAATAGACTGTAGCATAAGCTAAGTCCTGTATACAGTCAGAGCGTGGTTACTATTGATCATAAGAGGTTTCAACACTCCAAGTAAAGGTTACAATCATTGAACCTCTCCATTCATATCCAGCCACAGTATTAGTATATAATTTCTCATGCATAATACCAATTTACTATAGGCCAAACCACAAAGGGAACATCTGTGTGTCTGCCTGCGCAGTCACAACACATTCTTCAGATGCTTGTCTCTGCAAACAAAGCCCGTGCTCATACAGGAAAGCGGGTGGTTGTTGTGGGGGGGTTCTGGCATGCTGGACCTGCGTGTGGGTGTCAGAAAGGAGGAGAAGCGCCAGTGTGCAGCCCACAGAGGAGGAGAGGATGGGGGGGCAGTAGTGGTGGTCAGAAAAGAGGGGGGAGGGCAGCAACGGTGGCCCAAGCTCATAAAAGAGAGGGTGTCGGATCACGCCTCCAATATTTGTCAGGGCCAGCGGAAGTTGAGTCACCCACTGGGACATCTGAAGGCCAACTCTCTGCCAGGGCATGACAGGCTGCGTGTAATTTGCTTATGGAGCTGGCTATTGAGTGACAGCACTGACCCGAGCTAGAATAATCAGCTGTGCTCTTGGGTTAAAGCACGACCAAAACATCATCATGGGCCATGGACATGGAATCAAACAAACCACTTTAGGGAAATACAGCTGAGCTGATTTGAATCCTGGCACTCTTTGGACATCACAGAGTATACGAGATTATTCTACTGGCTCCATGAGCACATTCCTCATAAGAGTATAATGCCATTTCATCTGTATGCAGAATCATTTGCTGGTCTGATTTTTTACAGTCACTTTATATTCAAAACCACATTTCAATAAAGACACCCAAAAGAGACAACTTGTATCCATAAATAAAGGTCTCTGTTGACACATTAGATCTACAAAAAAATCAAATGGCTGAAGAATAAACACAAATGGTTTGCTGAGGAAGTGAGCACTTGGTAGGAAATACCCCAAATTCCCCTTCCAGTGAAATGTTCGAAGGACTTCTTGGAAAAGAAGAATTTGTACAAAGGCAGTTAACACTAGATATGAGGTAAATGTTTAATCAAAAAGCAGAGGAGGAAGCATAGTGTCCTGACCTTCTAGGTCAATTAAAATAAAAAAAAATAAAAATCACACCCTCTGCCTTTGAGCCACTAAAAACTTAAGCTTGGTCATCATTCACTATATATTTTACTATGGTTAGTTCTAGTGTCATATATAAGTATATTTGGCAGCAAGGAGGATAGCTTGCATTAGACATACAAGCTCAGACAAAGTTAAAACCTAAAATATGTTTCAGATGGGTAAAATACTTAATACCAGTGAAAATCAATTAGTTTACTTCTGTGTAGCATTTTTCCAATCACTGACATTTCAGTACTACAAACTTCTAAAAAGATGATGAATGTCTCAGTTTATTTTAATTAGGTCAGCAAAACTGAAAACTGTACCCGTCTACTGTTTTAAGACCTGCACATACAAATTTACAACAGTACTCATATCCTGTTCCAGTATTACCTGAATGTCCTCCAGCAGCTCCTGCTTGCGCCGGCGGATATTCTCCAGCTCCTGCTGCTCCTCTGGGGTGAGGTCGTCCGGCACTGCGGAGAAATGAGAGAGAAGACAAAGGATTAGGATGGTGGTGCCTGAAATATAAGGAACCTTTACACTTTTCTATGCCCATCTATCCCATGAGGCATATCCCTGAGAGTATTGCATTGCAGGAATAACATTATTATTCTCTAATATTTGATATCACAAGGGGACTTTAAATGCCCACAGCAATAGGTGTGGAGCCACAGAGAAAACAAAATTACAGTCATAAAAGAAGTTTTTCAGAGCAGGGTAGAGGAGAGCAGTTCTTTTCTTTGTCACAGCATTGGTGATGAATCAGACAAGCCTTTACAATCAGTACAAACACAAAGTGTGCAAAACACCTACACCAAGTCTGCAGCAACCAGGCACACAAGAGGATTTAACTTGTGTGACTAAATGAAACAGCTCAGGTCAGCCAAACAGCACTGAGTATCAGTGCCAGAGTAGCACAAATGTGACGGGTCTCAAAGCACTGCCATTCCTCCTGTCATTCACACTACAGGCTGCTATAATTAGCTTTGTCTGTGCCAAGGACTGAGTGCCAAGCAATGTGTCCTGATTGATGGATAATGTCTTTGTGTGAGCGCAAACCCTACCTGCACTCAAAGCATAAAAAGGGACACCATAGTAGAGGTGTCCCTTTTATGCTTTGAGTACAGGTAGGGTTTGCCTACCTGCACACTAATAATAACAGCAGTCCTTTAGCACTGCATTGAAGTATTTCCACCTTACTCTTTTTACATCGCCATTTAAAAAACAGGTGCTTTTTGCATCAGATCTCCTGGTAAATAAGTGTCTTATGACCTTAAAATAAGGCAATAATTGCTTGGTTGCAAGTAATGTTTGTCAGTAGCCAGTACTGAACACATCTTGTATATAAGTAACTTTCTGTGCATCTTTAAACCAAGTGATGCCAGGAGGAAATGACTTTTGATACTATGTTTTCACCTGTTGAAGAATTGCATGATACTGTTAGAAACAATGTAGTACTCAATATTTCAGTACAAGTACTAGTAATAAACTGAAGCATCTTGTGAGATGTCTGCAAACCAGGCAATGTTGTATAGTAGATCCACTTTTGGAAACTAAACACATGGTGACACTGTAACAAAAATACAATATTCAAATTTTCTGCACAATTTTAGTTATTTGCTGAACTCTGAGGTGTAAGACACCAACCATTTGGCCGCTCTGCTGCAAAATAACTGCTGCATAGACATGTACACTGAAAGACTGCTAAATATCTCTAGTCTTGTGATGCTGCAAGTCTGAGCCAAGTGGCAGTCAAACCCCCTGAACCCAAACAGTGTCATGTGCTGCTCAAATCAAAGCGGTTGTTACGTTAGAAGATCATCTCTGTCACTCAGTGGCTCTTTCTCTGATTCCCCCAGTGGCCAAGCACAAGGCCCCTCCAGTGACCTCCCCTCCTCTCGTCATTACCTCAGCAACAGGGTTCAAAGGTTAAAGGGGTCGAGGCTCGGCCGACTCTGTGAATGTTTGCAAACGGTTAACAAGGCATGGTTATAGAGTGATGGAAGCTGAGGACAGAGGAATCTTCAACACAGGGTCCTATATTGTCTTATACTACTCCTTCCACAACTTCCCATGATACCACCAATGACCCCCCCCACAAAAACAAAGTTCCTTTTCCCTCCAACTTTTTTTTTTTTTTTTTTTTTAACTTTCCTATGTGAAATCATTAATTCAGGATTGGTCCCACAGTAAACTGTGGACACAGTGTAGCTGCAGAAAAGGGTCAACAGAATGAAAGGTTACAAACGCTTAGAAAAAATCTAGCACAGCAAGCAATAAAGCAAGGACACATCCAGGCATCCAGAAATGATGCGCTTCATAGTGCTTTGAGAAACATACACAAACATATTTTCACAATTCAAAAAATACAAAGATCAGCTAATTTGAATTTTCCTGCAAGGAAGATTTAATCCAAATATAATGCATTTTGGCTGTCCAGCATTAAACAGATATAAAGTGACAATGCATGCTGCAAAATAGAGACCATTTATTTCAATAACAGCAGGCATGTTAACCTAAACATCCTGAGGCAAATACCCATGATATTCACTGGAATTTCTGCTAATATTTAACACAGGGATAATGGACAATGGAAGCCCAATACAGGAGCCTCATAGGAGTCTATTAAGGAGCTCCAAAACAAACAAATGTTGTCTTCCTGTTCAGACAGCTGGGAGAGCACAGCAGTCCATTCAAGGTTGACCTTTCACACATCATACCTCACAGCCTACAGTATCCCTGGCAAACCAGCCGCATCCATCCCAAATTTTATGGGTATCCATGGAAACCATGTTTAGCTCGGTTCTCACAATATACTGAGCTGACAGTATATTGCAGAGCAAAGACAGACATCAAAATAAATGTTGCACAAGATTTATTTTTTCACCTTCTCAGACCTCCCTCGAGAGCCTCTCATATCAAGGAAGATGTGTTTTTTAACAAACAGACTGGGAAGCACAAAAAAGGCACAAATGCATTCACAAACACAAAAGTGCTGCTGGGGCTGAGAATGCACAGGTCTTCTTGCGTTTATTGACTCTGTCTCCCGATCGAGTGAATTAATGTCACGGCTGGCAAACCCAGGGCTGGGCTGTGTGTTTACCAGCACAAACAAGAGTGAAAAATAGAACAGGCTTAAAAGAGGGAGTCAATTCCTCTTTCTGGTAACTTGATGTCAGGTTGGGCAACGCCACATAGTGCAGGACATCAGGACCTAACGCAAGACAACCACAGCATTCTTGACATAGAAGAGGACCACAAAGTGAAGGACTGACAGGGGAGAAGAGCGACAAAAAGGACTATAATTTTACACAGAGGAGGAAACAGAAGGAAACAGAGCAAAGGAACGTAATCATTTGGGGATGGAAACTGTCTGTCATTTGCCTCCTTCGAGAGCACAAACAAGGAGCTCTTCAATATCTTACCCATCTGTAGTGCCACCACCCCATAAAAAGGGCAGATGATGTTGTTTGGTCACTGGAAACTTTCAAAGGGATGTTCCAAAGGAAGCAGGTCAGCAGACCGGAGTAGGTGCTAAAAAAATTGATTTGATCTGATTTTATTAACAAAAATATTACCAAACTCAAATTCAACAAAAAACTAACATAAACCATAAACCAAGAAATAAAAATATGCAGCATCACAGCAAGCTGCCAATTGCTCTTTCCTTCACTACTACTAAGAGGACCTAATTACACACACCTGTTTCCCCTTTCTCTAATTGAGCTGCTGATCAACCCCACCAACCTAGAAGAAAAACTCAGAAAACATACAAAGTGGGCTGACCCTGCCAACAAACCAAACCTACAAAGATCAACCACATCTCACAACCAATGTATTGAATAACTGAACCTGAAAAATGAATAGAAACATCCGACTAAAATGTTGATTAAATAATAATGATAATGACAAAACAATGATAATGTGAGGGATCATGGAATCGTGAAAAGGGCATGGAGCAGCCTTTCATACAATCAGTAGGGCAGATGCATGATAACACGTTTTCTACTAAACGGGCCACTCTGCCGCCTCACACGTCATCTGACTTCACCCACATAATTGGAGTTATTCTTGGAGCCAATCAGGTACACGCGTCACTGCCTTCCTGACTCCACCCAAAATAATCAAGACCACATAAGGGAAGGGAAAGGCCCCAGCTATGGTTATGCCAGAGGTGGGCACCAAGTGGGTGTCATTTCCCAGAATACAGCAGAAGAGGGGAGAACCCATCCACTTAAGTAAATGCTGAGAGCTGCTTGTTTCCCTTCTGTCTGGGAGCGCTTGCTTGGCTGTTATTCAGCAAACCTCTGCAGTGCCAGAGCCAATGGAAAGAGGCTGTCATCAGAAAAAGACAGGAAGTGAGAAAGACAGAAGAGAGAGAGGGCAAATAAGGTTAAGATAAAGTGACAAGAGTATCTGCAAAGACAGATATACTGATACCCTATATCTCACTGCATCTTTGATGCAGTGATATGACTAAAAAGTTTGAAGATTAAATGATATGAGAGGAAATGTGGTGTTTTCTGCTCCATACTCTTAAGATGCAATACTCCTCATCTGCCCTGTCTATATCCTACTTCAGGAGCCTCTTAAAAGCAGAGGGCTCCTACAGCAATCTGGCTGGGGTGAGCCTTTATGTAGTTATATCCACAGGCCGAAAGACATATATGTGCCGCCCACATCTTCACTACCTCGGGGACTCACGTTGCCTGGAAAAAAGGTCATTCATACACATGCACATGGAGGCGTGCATGCAACGGTGGCAGTGGTGAACAAATATTACACGCACACAGTCACAAGCACTCGCGTAACATTCACACACCGATGCCCAGGGCTGACACAATAACTTTCCCACTGTCCCCGGTGTCGTGTCTTGGCAACTTGCTTTTTGTTTCAACTTTCAATACTAATGCCATCTGAATGGATTGTCCAGACCGTGATATTCAGACTCTAATTCATTATATCACTGCAATAATGTCAATCTTTAATCACTTAGTCTATTCACTTTCAATCAAAGGGATTATTAAACCAAAGTCGGGATCAGGAAACTGGGAAGGACACTTCAAGTATCAGAAAATGAAAAAAATGATTTGCATTTGAAGCCTAAAATTACCCCATCCCATTAGCTTTTTTGAAAGAGCAGTAATACATTAAGTCTTTTACTGAATTGAATAACTTTGCCTAGAGCAAGGTAGTGTAAAGTGATTTGAAAATGTGTGACTAGAAAGCAGATATGACAATACCCCTGCAGTAAGGTACTGACATAGGTGCTCTTTTGCCAAATCCAGGACAGTATAATCTGAGCTTTGTTTTGCCGTGCCCTGGCCCTTATTACTTCTGAGTGCTGTTTAACCTGAAGTTATCACTTGAAACATTCAATACGCTCCCTTTGAGTATAATCACAGTGCCCACTCCTGAGCTGGTGCATCCACATCCCCTTCAACAACTACATTTTATTTACATAACCTCTTCTTGTGAAACTTTGGTGCATTTAAGGTTTCTGCTTCGCTTGAGTCCAAAATCTTGTTTAATATTTTGACCATGTGTGTCCTTATCTTTTGCCTTTAAGAGTGTCTGCTGAGTTCACTGATGGGCAAAGCAGTTTTTAGTGAGGGCTGGGTCAGCAGAGAGCTCTGGGAAGGTGACATCGAGGGAGATACCAATTATAGCTCCCTCTCCCACAGCGGCAGGGCCCACTAATACACATTGTGATTGCCATCCTGGCAGAAGAGGCTGATGTCTCATTTCCACCCAGATCACCGAAGAAGTCTCCTTGGAAAATAAGGAAATTAGGATTCTGAGGATCTCTCAGACCTTGCCCCTCCTCCCTGCAAATGTGACCCAATTTAGGGAGCTCCTCTCAGCATACAAGGACCAAAAAAAAAACTTACTAACTAAATAAGCTCCTCACCTAAGCCACCCCCAGTGGCCTGAGTGAAGAGGGTCACAATATACACACACAGGTGTACTTATAAACATCTCTATGCTCAACACGATCTAAATGGTGAAATGACAGTTTATTGTGACATAGGATGTATTCTCTCTCCATCTATTGTATATCCTCATGTTTTACAGGGTAGACGCTCTATGGAGGTTTTACACAAAAGTGGGATCTTGCTACTTCACAGCAGCAGATGGAGACATCAATGAATATATTTACACCACAATGCTGCCTGTGATCTGCTGACTATGGGAATATGCAAAGTGATACACATCCATTTCTGTAGCCACGTGTTTCTGTGCCGAAACATAATTACATTTTGATGAAGTGCACGGACTGATCGGGGCAGATGAATGACACTGGTAGCAGCAGTCTCTCCCCACATAAGGCTCTTCGTCTGTTCTGTGTCTACAGCTTTTTTCCCCCCCTCTGTATCTTTATGCGGAAAAAACTGCATCCATTTGGTCCTCGCACATTTTCCATTAGACTTCACTACCCTCCACCTCTTGCTCCTCCATCATCTCTCCTCTCACCTTTCTAGCCAATTCTATCTCTAAAACACAATCAAGAACATCACTTCTTCAGCTCTCCTCCACCTTCTCCCCTCCTCCAAGTGCCTCAAGGCTGTTGTTGTTGCTGCTGTACACCCTTTGTCCTAATAGTTACATGGATAGCTCCCTTTAAACTTGCTAAAACACAACCTCCACCCCCAAGGTCCCTTTAGTCTCCAATCAATCGACCTCTTGCCCGAACCAATACGAGCGCCTGCTGTAATATGAAGCAGTCTACTTCATGATGAGGTTTAATACATTCAGCACAAAACTCACCCATACAAATAATCGATTATGTGAGCTAAGATGGGCAAACATACATGCACTCACACACACACACACACACACACACACACACACACACACACACACACACACACAAATAGGCACACCAAGGTCTATTAAATAGCTCTAAGGTTTCTGATCTTTACTGCTGTTTGCTCCTTGAGAAAAAAAAGGTCATTTAAAACACAACTGCCTAATCTGCTGATCTCTGATATGGGACTGAATGTCATTACTACGGCAAATCTCAAGGGGACTCTCCCTCATATATATTTGAAACCACACACCCACACACACGCTCACCCCTTCAGCCTCTGAACCAGACAGCCTATAACAAAGCAGAGCAGGGGCTGTGAAGGAATGCCAGTTGGTAACATGGGCATCATGCACCCAAAAGAACTTGTTCACCTTTCACCTCCCGGTCCAAAGCTGCCGCACACAAAAACAGAACCCAAACTAGACCAAAAGGACTACCATTTATGGATCAAAAAGCCACAAAGCGTCCAACCTGACCTGGCCCGAGGGTAGGAGGAGGTGAAGGGGGACAGAGGAAGGGAGATAACAGGAGAAGGAGCCCTGTGTTTGGCCGGGGAGGCGTGGGACAGCAAATGGCAGGAGAACACAGAGACAGTGGGAAGAGCAGTGGGACGATCACAGCTCTCCCTTTGTGTCTGCAAGTGGCCTCTCAGGACATTCCTCAACAAGGCCCAGGCACAGGGACTGATGGCTTAAGCATCCTTGGCTGTACCTCAAAGTTCAGGCTTAACATTCATTTGTTGGCCATCGCAGCTTCCTGAAAACATCAAAATCATCCCTTGTGTCGCATGAAGTCACCTGATGAAGTGAAATTTCAAATCTCAAATCAAAATGTCAGCCATGAACATAAAATCCACCACTGGATGAACTTCCTCACTTTAATTGCTTAGATACATGATCCTAGAGAGTCAAACAAATACATGCCCTTTTGGCCACCCCCTTCACCCCCCGCTGACATTACCATACTGCCCTGTCACTGGCCTGCTGCACCAGTACTCAATCATGTCAACTGTCAGTCAGGAGCTACATTCATTGCCCTTAAAGGCAACAAGCCATAGCCCAGTGCAGGAGAATGACATGGCACCCCAGAAGATACCTCCATGGCACAGAAAGTCAAACCACCCCTGGTTTGATTTATATGATTTGATTTAAACTTTATATGGCGTTCATCCTAGCTCTTTTTAGTCTCGGTAGCATGCATTGTCTCCAGCTTCACTGATTTAATCTTCAATACAGTTAAAGTGTGGAGGGGGTGGATATAGAGTCAATGGAAACTGACCAAAGTCCCACATGACAGCAAGTTCCAATAACTAAAAGCGACACAAACAGCCTTGTGGAGTGTTACACAAAATCACACAAGCATCGGCAAATTGAGTTGCTAACCTGACTGAGAAATCCTCCAAAGTGTCACTTTTCTGTCTTTCCAGAGAGCGCCTTCTCTTTTCCTGCTCCACCTTCATGTAAATATAAAAAAGACCAGCAGTCCCTTCTTCTGTCAGCTCCTGTTTAATGCAGGCGAGCCGGACCTCAACATGTCGAGAAAAGGAGCCTGCTCCTCCAGTCAGGCAGAGAGATACTGCTGGGTGTTTCAGATATACAGCACAAATATGAGCTCCCGGCCTGCGCACAGCACACGGACACTGACACAGTCTAATTGGGGAAGGAGCCTTACTCACTATCTCACTCCTTCCTCTCCCTCTCTTTCTGTTTTGCTGTCACTACCATGGAGGCTCCACCCAGTGGACATCCCCTTCTCTGCTGCTGCCGCCGCCTCCTCCTCCTCACACACACACACACACACACACACACACACACACACACACACACACACACACACACACACACACACACACACACACACACACACACACACACACACACACACACACACACACACACACACAAGGGAAGGGCAATATGGGCAAGATATATGAGCCTATATAAGTCAATAACCACGACTGTTGTCCTGTGCTGATGTATATGTTGTTGAGCTTACAGGAGTTGCCATTTTCATAGGTTTTCCTAAGTATATTTTTTTTGGGAGAAACCTTCATGAATTCATGAAACTAACACAAATCTGGACACAATTTACTACTCGAGAAGTATTGATTTTGACACAGAGCTCTAACCCACATTTATAGACACACATAGTGTTTTAGAGGGCAAGATGCTACATCAGGCGACCCAGAGCCACAGGCCCAACAGATATATCATAAAGACTGCCTTATGTATGAAATGGGTCATTTTCAAAAAGGATTTATTCAAAGTCACATGTAGCTAGTTAAAAAACATCTTCCCTCAGTTACCCCAGAGCTAATATTAAAAAAAAATACAAATAAAACAGTACAGAAGCTTGAAGGTAAACTATATATACAAGGAATTCACCCCATTATCTCCCAGAGAGACAAAGAGGAAGTCATAAGCTCTAGTATGAGCTATTGTTATGAGTCAACACTTCAAGTCAGGTTTTCTCAGTCCTGACCAGTCATATGACCAGTCATACTATCATTATCACCCCCAAACTCCAGTTTAACAATGGAGTCTGTGCTGAAGACAAACGTGTATTTTTATGGTGAGTATAGCGCATGAGCATTATCCTATTGCCAATGATGCTTGTCCAAAAGATTATGCAAGATTCCAAGCATTCCTCCTTGTCGTGTACCAAGCGTTGTGTTTTTACAGCATGAGTGTGCACTTGCCTCAGGTATGTCTGCAGCTCAGAGCAGACTCATGTCTGTGTGGAGTTGGATGAGTCAACCTGGAGCCCTCTGCTGTGCTGGCTGCACTTTGCAGTCCCACAGTGACAGAGCTTCCTCTGACTAGTCTCAGTGTGGGATACATGTGTTTGTGGAGTTGAAGATGACAAGTGATGATTAATATTCTGCATTAGGGAGGATATTTATGTGGAAATACGCCTTTCTACAGAAGGTCTCAAAATGGACAACAGTAAAGACACAAACCTCAGAAAGATAAAAAAAATTCCATCTTGGGCCGACAGTGCATATTAATTCAGGAAAAAATTCATTAGAAGAGGCTGAAGAACCTATTTCTCTACAGACATCTCTACACACAATAATCTAATACAGAAGTAAAGAGTTGTGTTTTGAGAAAAGGATAAGATCGGAAAAACCCGTTGATTTTGTCCTGCTATCACTGTCAGAATTGCCTTTACATTTGTAAAAAGGTATATAAAAAAAAAAAAAACCCTGCAGTTCAAGATCAGGCATATTCGTCTGTGTGTTGTTCTGGGAAATGCAGGAAAAAACAAGGTGAAGTACAAGAACACAATACAACGTCACCTGGGGACACACTGCATTTGGCCAATCAAATACATACAATCACACATTCCTTGTGAATTACTCCCTAACATGAATGCTGCATTTCTACCATTTTTCCTCACAATCATTGAGACCAAAGACAGGGGCACCGGACACAACATGTCTTCATCAATGTATTGTTTTAATACAGCGGTCTGAGAAGATGAAGGTAACTGGTATTTCACTGTTAGCTGTCATTAGGGTTAGAGCTAGACAATTTTTTTAACCCCGGCCAAGGCGACTATTTTTTCATCCATTTCTGTTTATTTGTCAGCAGGATTACACAAAAAGTACTGAACCAATTTGCAGTGAACCTGGTGGAGGGATGGAGAATGGGCCAGGGTAGATCCCATTAAAGTTTGGGGCAGATCCAGATAATTTACTATGATCTTTTTTTGTCTGAAGTCTGGTGGTTGGTGGTTGGTCAGAGTGCCCTGCTAGTTTCATTATTATTGTCAATATTACAACATAACATGTTTTTACAGCATTAAATAACATCAACTATTTAGCCTTGTTGAATTAACATGAGTGGAGGTAAGTCACACTATATAGTCACTGGGGACAGAAAGGAAGGCTGCTCAAACATGAACCTGTCTCACCCCAGGAACACATCGACATCCCCGACAGAGAGCACACTCAGTCTGCCAGCAGTGTTAAAGCTGCTGCGCAGGAATGCTGGGACCAGAGGATATAACTTGGTGGGAACTGGGACTGAAGAACGTATAGCTGGGCCTACCACCGTACACACTGCCTCAGTGTAAAGCAAACATACAGACAACTCCACAGCTCAAACATCCTGCAGCTGCACACACACACATGCAATCCAACATTATATACACAAAAGATCAGCTTTCTTTAATAATCTCCATTCCATTTTATAGGCAAATCAACATTAATTGTTTTGATAGGCCAATGTGGAGGCTTCTCGTTGTTTTTCCTAAAAAGCGGAAGTGCTATTTCTACCCACAATGCATGCTTTTGTCCTCTGATGCTGTTGGCCTTGATTCTTATCGGGGCTGTCCTACTGTCAACATCCTCTCTCGCCAGTAAAACACACACACACATAGCACACACACGTTTAGAAAACACATGATGGGAAAGCTGAAGGTGCTTCGAATCAATTTCTTATTCAGTTTTCATCTCCACTTCTCTTATATTTTCTTTATTTTATGTTCTCTTTTCTGGGGCAAAGCGGTGTACAAATTTTAGCCCACACACAAACTGTGGGATGTCACTTCCTGTCAAATATATTGTCAAACTCTCAGCTTCCTGTTTGTGAACTGGTAGATAGATCAGCGGAGGAGTGAAAACTGTGGCTAAACCCACCCATCCTGTGGGAAACGCAATAACATAGCCATTCTGTCCAACTTAAATCCTTCAACTCTATCACAACATGATTTGAATAGTTGACAAAAACCAGGGGTTGCAAAATGCTGCTCCAACAAAGCAACTATAGAACTCAGCATGCAGGGCTCAATTGTTCACCTCTTTGACAATGGTGCCAGATCTTTCTCATAATACAGTGTATTCTTTGCTTTTGTTGAAAGAGATAACACACAAACAGATAAGTTGTAACTATCCCTTATCATTTGTAAAAACCTGATAAATGTCTGCTACTCCATGTACAGAAAAAAGCATGTATATTCGTGCAATGATGTTGTCAGTTTAACATCACTTCCCTGCAACCAAGACAACTTGTAAACAAATACTGCTGAGCAGACAATGCAAGCACTACTAGAGCATAACCAAAGCCGACCGGCACCTGAGCTGCATTTGTTTGATAGGCAAATCAGCACACTCCTTGATAATGCGCTCACTATAGAGCTCGCGCCTGCTGCCATTTTGAATTTCCTGATAACAGAGGTTTGTCCTGAACCAGGCATGTCTATACCTGCTGCAGACAAACCTGGAAGACACTCAAATCAGTGCTGGAAGAAAAGAGGGGAAAATAAACCGAAGGCTAAACTGTGCAAGACAGAAAGAGAAAGACATGAGTAGAGCGAAGACACTGATACAATTTTGACTCCCAGAGAAAAGAAAAGCTGTGCGACTTGATACGTTTCTGACTGAGTGGCTGGCAAACTCTTATCTACCGTATCCTCTCATGTACTTAAATGTTTGGGGACAGCTGATCTATTTGTGGAACACAGAGGATATGGCTTGTGACAGGCCTGTATGACGATAGGTTTATACAACTTCAATGCAAATCGGCCATAACTGTTGACTGTGTTAACAGTAATGTAGTGACATTTAAAGCTCCTTAGGTACATCTTACTGTTTGCCTGACAGGCCGCATCATGAGAGAAAACAGGAAGTCTAGGTATTGGGCTAACTAACAGTTATGTTCATTAACATTTAATCTGTCAAGTATTTCTTTGATTAATCAATTAATAATTTAGATTAGAAAATCAATTGTTTCTATTGTTTTGTCTGACAAACACTTCAAACTCAAAGATATTCAACTTACTGACCATAGACTAATTGATTAATTGTTTTCTCTCAAGTTTAGACTTGAATAGATTGTGGACAGGAAATCTTAATAGCAACTGCCTTGATAATATGATCACGGAAATTATTTTTCTATACTTGCTTGTGGCTTACAGCTTGACATGAACAATTAATCAACTAGTTTTAAATCTTCTAGAAACTATAAACACTAATATTTGCTGATAACACCATTGTTATGAAATGTATACATTAATCTATCTGCTAATGAAACGTCTTAAGAGAAAACTTTGGACTCTGACAACCCATGATTGGCAATTATTAGTAATAAAAGAAAACAATAATATAAATAAAAGGTGAATAATAGAATAGCATGGTCAAAGTCTTACATTTAGCTTATTGTTACTGTGACAAGCCACTGTGGTTAAAATGCACTATAACTTTGTTTTATTGCCTTTTTCATTGACTAGTGATACTGCCCTGAAAAATGTCAGCAATGCAGTCTACTGGGTGTTGCTGAGCTACCAAACATAAAACTTACAACAACATGAAGCAACAACAACACCCCAATGCATTGAACTGTAGATACTTTTTGTCCAGTTGCATTAAAGCAGTAACTATACAGAATGAAGACTGGTCTGAGTGGAAAGGAGGGCTGCAACTGATGCACAAAGAAGACTAAAATATGATTATGGGGATAGGATGGCGATTATCAAACCACCGGGGCATTAGTGCCAGGCAGGGCACATTGTTCTGGAGGGCCCATTAGAGCTCTCAGCGCCACTCATTAGGGAACCATTAGTGACAACTACTTTAACTTCCCAGACCACCCACCTCTAAGTGGCAGAGACAAATGGACTCGAAGAGAATCGACTGTTCCCCTCTCTCTCATCTCTCTGCCGGCGCAAACAATGCAGCTGTGTGCCAGCCAGGCTCACGCAGGGCCACTGAGGCGAGATAGTGTGTAAGGTTCTCCCTATATCCATCAGCAGAACAAAGGAGCAGCAGCATGTAACAGGATCAGTCAGTCAGACTGCTCTCTAAAACGATTAACAGTGACGCAAGTTAAGGGTGCTAATTAATACTGCAAGCTAACCAAGCCATAGAGAGGAAAGTGTCATGCTCACAAACAAAGGCTTTCTGTCAGACTTCAAAGGCATTTATGCCAATACAATAATACAGTCAATAATAACCTTATGAAGAAGAATTACATGTGTCAAAACAAGACAGAACAATATAACAGCTATTAGAAAGGGCTTACGTGGATAATATAGTGATTTTAATTAAGAAAATCTACCCAAAGGCAGATATAATAAAGAAAACTTGAATGCAACATAGAAAATCATGTGTTGCCTCGTTGCTGACACTGGAGGAGTTAACTGTCTGCTCTCACACCTGTTGCTGCTGAGACTGAAAAATGACACTGATGATGTTCCCTCTGAGCCAAAGGCTATTAAACTGATAGACCAGTGTGACAGACCACTGCATGAAAGACTATGCTTTAAATGTGTTACTGAATTTTTTATTCATGTGGTTAAGAAATGACACCCACAGCACTAAAAAAATAAATCTAGAAATACAGATATCTGAACAGACTCACAAATATTTAACTGCAGTGACCTATTAATAAAAATTAAATAGAAAAGGAAGAGTTAATGTAATATGCATAAAACAAATAGAAATGACTTTCTTTTTAAATATCTTAATATTCCATGATTGTTTAAATTGGATCCACTTGTATCTTTAGAGTATCTTACTGTGAACTGACAATACAAATTACAATATATTTTATATTCTAACGTTGTAATTTTTTGTTTATGTTTCTAGAGGAGGCAAAGGAAGTGTAGTCGTTTTGGGAAACCACAGGGGTTGATAAAATATAACACAAAGCTGACTCAGTATATACAACAGTGATGGTACAAATTGCAGCGTAGTAAACACTGTAAACAAGGCCAGCCAGACGAGCCAGCCTTCACTACACACAGTTGGTTCCTGAGATTTACTTTGAAAAACTTTTTAAATAACGGCTCACAGTTTAATACTGCCAAATAAACGTCTAATAAAGACGGTTTTCAACTACACACACTCCCGTGAAGACTTGAACGATATTCACACGACGTAAAATGTATTTCCTCGACTGTTTCACTCACCTATCCCGTCTTCTGATTTTAACACCATGCTGTCTTTGCCTCGCAGGTCCCAGTCCAGAAAGTTTCCACAACGTCAAAACTTTGACTGTTACAACAACAGTTAAAACTATCTATTAATATATTGACCTGTTTTAGTTTTTAGTGTCGAAATTAACAAACACTCTAGGGAATGGTATCTTCGGTAAATGAAGGGTGGCTCTGTCGACAGCTCAAAGGAGTGGTCTGAAGAGTCGGAGGAGGACTTTAACCAGCCAAGCTTTCCTGCGCGCGGTTCTCCGTCAAAACACGTGCGTTATACACAACGAGCTTCCCGTCCAGACTTTCATAATAAAACGTAGCACGTTCATCCTGACTGCAATGAGGACGGGAAAAGATGGGTGCTCTATTTAAGTTGATCAGAATTACTATTTTGATTTTTTCCTCTTTTTTTTTGCACATTTTTGTCTGGGGCTACAAATTAGATACTTTAGTGATCTGCATCAAGACACTTTAGAAAGCACAAAAAACTCACTTTCATCTCCAGAAATGAGCTGATGCAATTCAATATTCTGTGATTTTAAAAATTTGCCAAATTTTGCTTTAAAATGCAACTGAGATACATTTTATTGGCTGCACAGGGGTTAAATCTAGTCACTGAGTAACCCATGTGTCCCATGATGACCCTCCCTTGAAAACAGAATATGTGTGGTAAAATGAAACCCTTGCAGATTATTAAAGTCAGTGGTGTATTGAAATTTGACCTGCAGTCAAGGAAAATGGCAGCTGCTCAGTAAGTTCAATAAATCTTGAGTTTGGGAAATTGACTTTGCATTACTGTGAGTGTTATGAGTTCAACAACAACAACTCTGCATGTATTGTAAATTATATCCATTAAAAATAGGGATTAAAATAAAACACTCAAATTGACCCAGATTCCCATTTAATTGCATTAGTGAAACTACACTGAAGCAACAGTTGCCTCCTCAACAAATTAAGACTAAACAGGTTCTGTTGGTGTAGCCTACTACAAATACGGCTCATTTAACATTATTTAAGTGTAGTTATAGACTTATTGTGATGGAAAGCGTGCTCCATATCCGGTAACAGTCCCGTC
Source organism: Seriola aureovittata (assembly GCF_021018895.1). Lineage (NCBI taxonomy): Eukaryota > Metazoa > Chordata > Actinopteri > Carangiformes > Carangidae > Seriola > Seriola aureovittata. The sequence continues at coordinate 12,643,463 of NC_079380.1, forward strand.
TTTGCTGACTTGACGCGGCTCAGGCTGAAGGTGCAGCAAATGGACCAGATGACGCGTCCGCCGCCTGCGATTCCACCCTGTTGCCTTGGGCACTCTCACGCACTCTTTCTCTCTGACACACACACACACACACGCACACACTACACCGTTGTTGGGACTGGGCCGAGTGGGGGCAGGGAGTGTGACTGACACACACAGATACAGTTCACTGCTGCTGATCTTGCGCATATTGCTGCATTTGATTCACCACATCCGCCGAAAGTAGACGTGTGTGTGTGTGCAGTCAGTTTTACCCAAGAAACAAATGTAAAACATCGTTTTAGAAAATAGCAACAACACCTGTCTGTTGCAGAGGAAACGCATAATACTTTCAAACACCTGTTGAATACTGAAATTCCTATAGGCCTCATATCAACACAGAAACTCATTAAACTATGATTTTTTTTTTTTTGGCCTTTATGGTATTTTTTACATTTATTATTTATTTGCACTTGAAATTGCATGTGGAAATTTTGAAAGCTATCATTCTAAAAGCTATAATGCAAATACTGCTCTTTTTTTTATCATTATGGGTTTTTCAGTGGTTCAGCTAAAGAATTGCTTGACATTACACTAACATTATGACACAAGTAAAAGTTTCAGATCAACACTTTCAGTTGGATTTGTCATTAATGGCGAAACTGGTTCTACCAAATCCTGGTGAGAGTGAGCAACTTGTTTTATGTCTGATGCAACTTTCCTCTCCACCAAACCATCATCTTCTCAGAGATGAAAGCCTCATCTTTCTGGATTTATTACTTTCATATTTCAGCATGGCCCATCAACACACAGTATATTCACATTTTATGCTGCCGGTGATCAAAGACACATCTGACCGGGGTCTCTTTGTTCTCGCAGGGAGACATTTCTTGGCTGCATATTTTAAGGAAAAACTGTAAGGGCAAACAGAAGAGCTACTCAGCTTTCCATCACCTTGTTAAAAGTAAATAAATCAGCCTGCTGTTTGTATAACACCTGCACGACTGTGCTGCTGTCAGACAGGAGAGGGCAGAGCCTGAACCTTCCTGTTGATAAATACAGGAGGGCCAAGAGGAATGCTGCGCTCACAGCCAGTGAAAGAGGCCAGGTAGAGGGAGAAAACAGCTCCTCTCTGTCTATCTTTCTCTCTCTCCAATTCTATTGGATGCACTAGGAGAAAAAATGTGCAAAAGATTTCAGGTCTGGATGCACTTTAATTGTGTTGCGTACTAGCACAGGAATCAAGACCAAATACTGGGATTCACCCCTTGTTTGAAGACCATATTGGCCCAGAGAGTAAAATCATTAAGACATCTTTGTAAAGTCCAACAGTCTGCACGGCCACTTCATTTTAAGGGGCTTGTCTTCAAGCTGTGGGACATGAATGGCTCAGTTGTGTGGCCCAAACTCAACAACTGACAATGCAGCCTTTGTGCACTGAACCCTGTACACACAAAGTTTCAATTCATTGTTATGAGTTCATCCGTCCCCATGAGCACCGCTGCAAATCTGTGCTAAAGAACCTAGAGCAAGTGAAGCCAAAGAGCTGTTTGACCTTTTAACTGATCATCATTGATATCAACACATGAAGTTATTGTTGTCTGCAACTTCCTGATCTACACAAAGACGTAGAAGTAATCCTCGAATAATGGTGATGTTAATGGAGTGTTTATGCAAACATCACATCAACGTCATACTGGATTGCAGAGTGTAAAGAGGTTTTGGTTCCTGCATGTTAAAAGATGCAGCTGATTAGGCGATTCAGTGAGCTGGAGAAATTCTTTAAAAGTTTTCTTCTGCTTTATTCATGAATCAGTGTGCATCAGTTTGAAAATAACAGGAACACCTGATAATTTAAAGTAATACAATACAACAACAACACCATGAACTCAAATTTTACAAAAATATGGATCAACACCTTTTTTTCCTTATCCAAGGTCTGGATTGGATATCACTGTCAGATGATGCTATTATTTTGTCCATATCTGTGCTATTATTCCCTTCTTTGTTATTTAAGGACATAAAGAATTTGCTCTGCAATAAGGGAATGGTAATTTGGTTAAAAAACCAAGAGAAAGACTCTTTTCTTTAAAACTTTCCAGCAGCAATGGGAAGCAAACATCTTTAAGCAGCTAAACCTGCATAAGATGAAAGTAGCTCACTAACACCTGAGAACATTTTGACAGAGGCCTTACTCATAATATGAAATAGCTAAAGTAGTATACTATGTTAAGCCTTTGGATTACAGTGTGTTTCGAAGTGACACAGCCACAGGGAAAGATGCCTTCCACCAAGCAAAGTGTAACAAGCCTCTGCCTCTCCCTGCCTTCTAACTTTAAACAGCAAAACAGCACGAGAGACTAAGAGGAAATAATTAAAAATATAAAATGTGTTGCTGGCTACGTCACATCCATACACTTTAATGATGTGTTCCCGCAGAGACAACTCTGACTTAAAATGATGAGAGCTACTAAATTCAGCAGTTAAAGGGGAATTCCAGTAATTTAGTGCTTAACCTCCATAATGTTTTTGGGACTTGTGGGACACAGATTATATATATATATATGTAATATTCAAAATTGATGCAGCAGAGACCGAGACTCTTCCCAAAATCATCAGTCATTTCCCCCATGTTTTCTAAATGTCTTTTGAACTCCTTGCATTTACAATGCAGGCTTTCTATTGAAAACATGTAGTCTCCAAACACAAGCTAAATCTAATTATATCATTAGGGTTATGTTCTCAAACTTTAGAGAGCACCCTCCTGACGAAGAAACAGTAAAGTGATGATGATCTGTAACAGTTAGTGGAATGAACCTTTAACATGATGATACTCGCCTGAATAGAATAGTAAAGCTGTGTTTAAATCTAACTTTCTTATTCTTCTTCTTCTTCTGTGTATGAAAATAACTTGTATCCTATGAGAAGAGATGCTGAGAGTGACCCCTCCTGGTCATTTACAATAATTACAGTTACTACCTGCAGAAATAAGAAACATGCAAGGAAATTTAACTTTTTTTTTTACATTAACTGAGTTCATAAATAATATCAGGACACGCACATTGCACACAGGCCCAGACATTGTCAAACAATTACTTACATATTTGCCTGGCATTTCGAAACATTTAGAGGTTAGTTAGCTGCAGGGTGTTGGGTCATGTTATGCAATGGTATGCCTGTTTTTTTTTTTTCTTTGCCTCTCTGACATCTAAACAAAATTCAGCCGCAGAAAAAGGCTTATTGAGAAATAGGAGGTTAGTGTCCCCACACCTCCTTGAAACAAGCAGGCTTGAAAAATGGCTCTGTTAAGATTACAGCATGCATGGTAGACATTCTTTGGCATAAGCTTTGGCTGGAGTTTTGTTGCTCCATGCATGACTAATTTGCACAAGCTGATTTTGAAACCACTGCTCTCTTTTTACAGGTGCAGTCAGAGGTAATGACACCTTTGGATCGATAGACCCTATGATTTTCTGGTTGAGAGGGAGTCCACACCTGAGCAATTACTGACATGAGTTATATAATAAATACAAGAATACATCTAGCTTTCATGTCACTTCTCTAGTGTGTGTGTGTGTGTGTGTGTGTGTGTGTGTGTGTTTGTGATGGTGAAAAAAATATACTTGGCCAGCTCTGCTTTAAAAATAGAATGCTCTCCACATTCTCTGAACAGCAAATTTCCTTTATAGCAGCCTACAGCAGAACTCACTTCCACTTCCACACATATACATGCAGAAATACTGCTGTCAGAAACTGTGACTTTGCAAATCAGTTTTAGAAAGAGGGTATGAAATGCAGAGAGAGCACGCAATGTAGTAGGACAGCTGACAGCCTGTATGTCCAGGAGAAGTCACTCTTCCACATGCTAGGCTCACAGCATTTTGCACTGCTCTCATTCCTGTACTTGACATGGTCACTGCAACAAGCACTATCACTGCCTTGGGAGACTACAGGGTGATGAAGAAATTGCTCATCTGTAATTAATTATGCATAAGACTGAGTAATAAGCAGTCCTGAGGAATGGCAAAATAAAATCCCTGCTGCTCATAGACGGAGTGTGTCTGCAGGCATGAAAGCTGATGAGCATGTCTGCACATGTACAGTATAACAACGGCACTTACAGCACAATATGTCTGAGACAGCCAAAAAAAAAAACACAAGCAAAAACAATATGTCTCAGTCCACCAACAGCCGTGCTGCATCTCATGCCATTTTTATCAAGATAAAAAAAAAAAACAAAGCGAATCCTCCCATGCCAACAGAAAAGAGATAACTCATTTGGCTTTCATGGCTGTATGGATTTTATCTGCCTCTCTATTTGGATTCCCACACACTCCTCTTGGAAGCAGCTCACTGGCAGAGTCTGTCTGGTGTGGTTCAGCATCCAAAACGCGTCAAACTGTGTGTTTACCAGAGATCACAAGTGTGTGTTACCAGAGGGAAAAAAAAAAGAAAAAAAGTTGAGTCTCACCAAAATCTTCTTTCATGTAAGTGTGCACACAAGCTTACTGATAATCAGTGCACAGATGATTCTGCGCTTTACTTTGTCCTTGTAATGAAAATCTGGGGGATCACAAGATAGGAAGAAGAAGAAAACAACCCTCAAATACTCACAAACCAAACTGGCTCAGCATCATCACCAACCATCAGTGTACCACACTTTCCCTCACAACAAGCTGATTTTGCATATATTCTCAAACACTTTATAAACTGTTTATGCTCAAAACTAACAGATCAGTGTGTCCTCAACTGCGCATGGAGCCCACATGACTAATTTTACATGTCAGAGAGCCCCGGAAAAACCCGGACACGCACACCTGCCTCACTTGCATGACTGACAACATGTAGCTGCTCTGATATCAATCAGCTAAATAACTATCACGTGCGTTTTAAGTGATACACTGCCCGCCATCAGTGTCCGTCTGTGTCCTGGGAAGATTAATATGGCATGTTGAATCACACTCACAGTGAGTGAGAATGTTAGATTCACAGTAACATTTGAAGGTGTGAAGGAACATAACACTGGACATGTGCTTCATTTATTTGAGATGCAAAGGAGCAGATTGAAACATCAGGTTGTGTCCCCTGAGAAACATGACGACTTTAAGAAATAAGATGTCACTAGCTGAGGTCAGACATTGAAGAAGTCAAGTGACTTTTTTTCTTAAATCTCCTCACTCATGTTTGCACTAGCTCATGTCAAACAGCATTCGGCTATATTTTAGGAGTGATGAAATAGCTCTGCTGATACAATGGGAACTTGCTGGACGACCATTAGATGAGTCACGCATGAATCACTTGTGTGATTCATGATTAAAAACAGAAACACCAACACTTCCAGTACACCGCCCAATCTCTTCCCACCACTAGGGGCCCAGAATGTAATGGCTGCCATCACAACATGAGTGTTATTAGAGTTTAAGCAACAACAAAAAAAAAAAAAAAAAAAACCTGACATGAGCGGGCGGGTGACAGATGAAGTGAAGCCTGGGAATGTATTGCTTCATGTGCAGGACTGGAGGCTGAATATTCAAATAACAAACCAACATTTAACTAGAACTCATCATGCTTTTTCCTCACTTCCACCCAACATGTCAGCCACTTTTTGTTTGCTTGACAGAAATCTGTGAAACTCTGCTGTCACCAGAACGATCCAGATTACTTCCCCTCTTGAATATTCATAACAAAACTGAAGTCCTGTCTTTTCACACACGTCCCCGGTGCTGATTCAGGTGTTTTGAAACTACTGAGACAGCACCGCTTCCCCTAGCCACACACTCAGTCAGCTGATTCACCAGGACCCAGTGAAGCCGCTTTAGTCATGTCAACATTTCCAATGGGAACCCGCACGCTACCCTGCAGTGCAGTGTAATACAATCGCAACACTTAACAACCAGCCCAAAACAATGAACTGCATACACACACAAACACATACACACACACAGAATGAAGGAACAAATCTGGACAAATGGAGACAGATGGTGAGTATAAACACAGTCCTAAACAGCTCCACTCCTGCCTACTCCTCCATCTGTAATTAAACAGGGAAGTACTGAGAGCTGTTTATCCAGGTTTATGAGGTGATCTCCAGTAAACACAACACTGCTGTCCCAGTTATTGAAGGATGCAACAACTTGCGACTGGAAGAGGAGCAGAAACAGGAGGTTTCACTTTGGTCAGTTTGTGGATCTGCTATATGTGTGTGAATACAGATGTGAGATGATCATGAACACAGTCAGTTCAAAGTAGTTTGGCTGCTGTGGATGTGTGTGAGACCTGCTGAAGATTAGAGCCGCTTAGTAAGTAATAACATTAGCTCACCCTCTCTCAGTGTGTGTGTGTGTGTGTGTGTGTGTGTGTGTGTGTGCACGGGGCAGAGGTTTTAACTTGTGCTAAATGAGAGAGCCTCCTTAAGCCGCAAGAAGCTCCCTCTATTTCTGTCCAACTGTTTGTTTTCATCTCTGTCGGAGCCGTGCGTTTGTGCCAGCGGCCACACAAGTACGCTCTAAACACAATGACACTGTCAGTCAACAGGTTATCTAACAGAGAGAAGTCAGTCAAGTGTAATTGTAATGATCAGCTCTAGCCACAGTGTTCAGTGCTATAAGGTGACAGTAATGCTAAAACACATGGCAACAACCAAACAAACAACAACAACAACAATAACAACAAAAAACTTCAATGGAGCATGCACTACAAGGCCCACAGTCCCAACTTTACTTTACCTGGACCTTGCTGGGGCGGCTTCACAGCTGGACACAAGAATGTTTGAAGGCTTGACACGCAAAGTTCACTCACTGTCCCCATAGCTCCAGTGTGTAATGTGTGTGTTGTGTGTGAAAGTCTGTCTCTGTCAGTGGCTGTGCCAACGTCCAAAGCTGCTCCCTCTCGACGAGTCTGACTGAGATGGAGAACAAGGGGAAGTTGCGAAGGCCCAGACTCCCCCGCTGAGGCTGCTGGCAGTCACTGAGCTCCCAGCCGCCCTTGTCCACGGAGAGACTCCAACTGTCAGGTCCTGCTATGTGTCACTCTGCTCCACCTAATCTCCCAGTTGGATGAATTCTCCACTCCCAGAGGCCAGTCTCTCAAACTCACCTACTTTCTCTTCCCCCTGACTGGAATGTGCAACTTGCTAGGACGCTGAAATCACTTCTGCTTTCTCCTTCTTCCCCTTTTGCGCTATCTCAGCCTCCCTCTATCCTCCTCTGCTCTCTCTCTCTCTCTCTCTCTCTCTCTCTCTCTCTGTCTCCTTCTCTCCCACTTGCACTCTCTTGCTACTTTACATATTAATTCAAGCAGATATTCTTAGACCTAACACATTGCACATACAAATACAAAAGCCAGGCTGTATTTCAAATCATTTATTAATGTACCCCCAAGACAAATGTCTGTTTTCCTTTTGCTGCAACCAAGTGTGCCTGGCACCATTTAAAAACCACCATCATTGGGAAAATCAACTAAAGAAACAATGGGAGAATAAGGAGAAATTCAAAGTTTTACTGCGCGCGAGAATCATGGCGGCCTGTCAACAGCATGTCGCTTTGTTTTGTGTGGTGCAGTTTTTGAGTTCCATCTCTACCCTCTGTTTCTTTTAGCTTCCAGTCACTCATCAGTTTTGGCTTCAAAAGCCTTGTACATAAAGTCAAGATTTCATTGTTGCTTGGCAACGGAGTGGAAGAAATGAATTGCTCCTGGGCAAAACACTGTGAGCCATTTGTTTTGATTAGATTATTTTCACACCTATTGAGAGTTATTCACCACCACAAAATCACATTTTGGGGTCTTGGAGTCACGTAACACACATGGGTTTCTTCTTCACGCACACATATACACACACAGTCTTACAACAAAATAAATTGGCCTGGTTCTGCCACAGATGTGTTCATAACCAGCGACAATCGATCACTTCCTCTTGTGGAATAAAGCGGAAATATTTACCTCCACTCCTGAACCAGCACCACTCCGTCTGCCACTCTGAATTAGCCTACATGTCAATCACACAAAGTGTCTCTCACTCCTCAACAACAATCTCTCATTCAATGTCAGTCATTAATAAGCTCTTTAACTCCGCCCTCTCTGTCAATCATTCACGCCATCAAGGGCGGCGCGGCATGTTAGCAACAGACTAGGTGGCAATAGCTGAATGTTGTGATAAGGTGGATCTGGCACTTGCTTCATATAGGTTTTGCATGGCTGCGAAATCACTTTTGATGTAGCCATCATTGCCCCATTCATTGCTACAGGGCCGAGCGCCTCATAGTGACCCCTGCCTGAACTGCAAAGTCAGTCCTGGCCACTTTAAAATGCTGCAGCTGCACATCACCCAGAGGAGCAGCTCTGTCACGGGAGGAACAGCAGCAGAGGACACAGTGAAGTCAGCACAAATGTGCCTCTTCTCTTTTTTAGTATGCATATTCTTCCCCCACTGCTCAGCTCCACCTTAATGTACCTCTCTGAATGAGTGTCGAGTGTGTTATCAGCAACTCACAGAGAACCCCCAGAGAATATTAACTTGTAAACAGGTGGGTGTAGATAGATAGATAGATAGATAGATAGATAGATAGATAGATAGATAGATAGATAGATAGATAGATAGATAGATAGATAGATAGATAGACAAATAGATAGACAAATAGATAGACAGACAGATAGATAGATAGATAGATAGATAGATAGATAGATAGATAGATAGATAGATAGATAGATAGATAGATAGATAGATAGATAGACAAATAGATAGACAGACAGATAGATAGATAGATAGATAGATAGATAGATAGATAGATAGATAGATAGATAGATAGATAGATAGATAGATAGATAGATAGAGAGTAGGTGTGTAGAGTGCACTCTGCAGCCTTGTACCTGGTTCTCCCTGCATGCAAAGTTGAAAAAAGATAAAACTGCAATAAAGGCAGTTGAAAGCAATATAGGCAAATTTCAATTCATTATGCTTAATATTACCATAAGGACTTATGTGTTATTTCAAGTAAAGTGCAGAACACTCTTAGAGACTTACAGCACCAGTAGTACTCACTTGGAACAGCTTGGACAGCCCTTAAGGAGAGGGCCCATAGGTGCCTAAACTGCCCATACACAATGATCAATTATTCAGTACAATAGGTCTGTTATTGGACTTCTGAATGACTATTAAATCACACAGAGTTCATGTTGCTCTGGAACTCCACCACTGTCCAAACACAGTGTTAAAAAAAACTGTTGGGTTTAAATTTAAACAGCCTCTAAAGTTACAGACTACTGCTTTTGGGCACATTCACACACAAAATAGTGTAAAAGGTCAACAGCCTTCCAATGGAACTAAGAAGAAGAAAGAAACTCAAGGGGAAATACTTCTGTCTATTCCCTAGCATAGCATAATATCTATAAAAGCCACTTATATCACAGTAACATATTACGAATACAGCATTAATACTGTATGAGCTCAACTTTTAACAGTTGCTGTTCTATTAGCTGACTCCGCAATCTGTGCTTCCAGGTGGAGGGAGGTTGGTGTAAAAATAATTTTCCCATAGCAATCAATAAAGTTTCACATTACAAAAATCATTTGGTGCAGCCACAACTATTGTATGAGATTGAATGTGCACCATCATCGTGGTGCAAACATCATCATTCAGCAGGAACAGTGGCTGATGAGATACGTGATTTCCTCTGCGTGGTGCTGTGTACAGTAGAGCCTTGAACTGGACCCAAATAAACTCTCCTTTAGCAGTTATGCATACATGCCACCAGGTGGACATAGCACGCAACAGCACCTTTATTCTTAGTTCACTAAAGAGGCCAGAAGGTTTTTGGAGTTTACCGAACAGCAGACTTGGCTTTAATTCAGCTGTGAAATTTACGTGGGTAGAACGACTAAAAGTGGAGGACCCATGTACAAATATTACAATCAGAAAACCTTCAGCTGCCAGAGAGGACAGTCTGAGACTGAGAGCTGAAAATCAGCTATACGTTTGTCAGGTAGGCAGACAAGTCCTCTGTGATGAAAGCGTTTCCCCGGTTGGATATAAACCTTAAGAGAGCTTGCTGATCTGTGTTGGTGGAACTCCTACATAGCAGCCTAATGTTAGCATCACCTTCAGTGACTAACAACTGGCTGGGGTGGGAGCAGAACAAGCACCTCAGCTGGTACAGCTCAACTGAATATAATCTCCACAAAGAATGAGGTTTATCAACCTCAATATAGACCGACTGTACCTTGCAACATCTTCCTGATAAAGTTTCAGCACTCATTGCCCAATTTTCCTTTTCAGCTGCTTTTAATGTTAAAAGGTTTCATATCCCTCGTTTGTCTACGTCTCCTTGTCTGCCTCCCTTTGTGATTGCTGTAGATTTAATGATGACAAACAAAGGGTTAAGTTTGTTATCACTGTTCTAAAAATGTCTATTTTTAGATTGGTATCTTGCACAATTGAGTAAGAAGATGAATTTCAGCATCAGTGCACATTTGCATTGACTTTGAAGTGACAGATTTCAACTTCTCTTCTTTTTTTTTCTTTTTTTGGGGATTTTGATGTCACATTTCTTTCTTTTTTTTCTACTCTTAAAAAAAGATATGACTGCATAAGTCCACTGAGATTTCGCTGTCTGTCTCCGAGTGTACTAACATGAGAGCAGCTTAGTGTTGGAGTAAACCTGTCTCATCATCACATGGGTTGAGAGTAACAGGACACAGCAAGAAAACAAGAAAACAACGATACCTCTGACATGTCAATCACTCCGCAGAGGAGGAGGGGTCAGACTGAGAGGAGAGATGACACCCATAACCACAGCAACCACACGTACGTGCGTTGTAGTGCACCACGCCTGCGAACAGGCACACTGTTTCCTTTGTGTGTACTCATGTCATTATGCAAGGAGAAGCTGAGCTGCACTGACAGGTGCAGGTAGATGGCAAAAGTGCAGAGGGAAAAAAAAGTAGATAAAACAAAGATATTTTGACACCCTGCAGCTCAAAGCTTTTGAAGTGAGTCTTGAAACAGAGCTGCACCCAATGAATCCCAAGATAGCTGGTTTCGGGCACCAACACCTAGCAACATCACAGGAACAGAGTGGAAAAAACACTGTATGTTAATCCTGTCCTAAATTTCAGAAGGTTACTGCACATATATCACAGCAAGGCTATAAAATATACAGATTATCTTCAAACACACGAATATGACAGTTTTTGTTGCATAAGTCTAGTCTACAGTAATAATAAAATAAATAAAGAAAAAAAACAAGGCTGTACCAAAATAAAGTCTGTCAGAGTCAAGTCTTGACAGCGGATGGATTACTTCTATCCTCTCTCCTCCTCAGACTTCAATTATGCAGAACAGTCACGGTGCTCAGGGACAGGAGAGATGATATGACTTGTACTTACTCATTCAGATCCACAAGCAGTCGATTTGACTAAGGAGGTGTCAGGGACAGTGAGAGTGTTATTTGACTGTGCTGGGAGCTTCGGCACGTCCCTTCTCTTATGCCTCGCACTTTAGCAGATAATTACATAATCGTCCACTGATTCTTCAGCTGAATTGCAAATAGGAAAGTACAGACGAGGGAAGACGACTGCAAATAAATATGAATATCCAGCTGTGGGACTGAGAGCAAACATGTTGTATAGGCTGTTCAGAGTGGACTACTGTGCACCCTACAGCGTAGTGTCTGACATGACAAAGACTCAATGAAAAGGCCAAGACTGTAGATTTGCAAGGGAAGCATTTGTATACGTTTCTCTTTTGACAGAGGTTGAGTGCAGATCAATAATCTCAAAGGTGTATTTCTACTTAGATTAGACTAAAACTTTTTTTTTATCTCTTATACGTGACTCACAGAAAGCCCTCCCTCCTTCTAACAGAGCATGAGTTCTTGCAATGAGGCCATTGCTGGTGGTTCTATTTTGAGATGCATTAAGATCACAGAAAAAACTAAACTGCTAAATAATTGAGATGAAGACTCTATCACAGCCCAAGCTACCCATCAGCGAGCTCATCGTGGCCTGACATCATGAGCTTAGATGATGTCAGGACATTGAATTTCCTGTAAAGATGGTTGATTTTGGCAATGAGGGCAGGTTTGTAAGAAGGCATTTCGTAAAAAGGAAAAACCTGTCATCTAACGAGCCTATGCATCTCAGAATAGACGCCAACATCAGTTTGGATCATTCCCATAAGAGCAGGAACTTTTCTGTATCTCACTGCATACCGCCGTGTAAATATGTGGATTTGTATGGTGCCCATGGTGCTGCCATAGCTGCAGTGTGTTGCTTAATAATTCATCACACATATCTTTTTATATCCGTTTGGCTGTGAGAACCACAGAGGCCACCTGTTTTTGAGCTGGTTTATAAAAAATCCAACAGGGGTAGGCTACATCCTTTCATGTGCATGCATGTAAATCAGATAAACACGTGGTAAATTATGACATAATGTAGTGCAGGAGCTAAGTCTGCTGTATGTCATTTCAACTTCTCATTTCAACACTCCCACAAAGCAACATGACTGGCAGGAGTATGAACATCTATGCTCAGTCGGTGGACTACAGTCTGTCGTTTCTGATCACTTGGCACAGCAGAGCACGAACACTAGACACCAATGCTAAAAAAAAAAAAAAAGACAAAAAAAAAAAAAAAAAAAAACATGAACTCATGGTAGAAGCAGGAGCTTGGATCACAGCATCCACTAAATGCCATGCAGTCTATGTAAGGGTGAGATGAAGACATACCGTAATTCTCCCCCTCCATCCTGGTGGTCCTGATGCTGCTGCAGGCGTCACTGTCCGGGGATGTCTCTCTCGCCAAGCGCCCGCAGTAATCCGGATACCTTCCTCCTTCCTTCCTCCCTTTCTCGGCTCTTCTTCGCCCTGCCCTCGCCCTCCTTCCAGGATTCAACTTGATTGCAGGCTCACTCTAAGGTGCTACTTTCTAGCTTGTTGCTGTTTTGTTTGTCCCCCGCAGCTGCCGTTCAGGATGTGTTTGCATGTGCGAGTGTGTTTGCCGTGTGAGTGTGTATGCTGGCTGCTTGCAGTTGATACGCATCCAGAGAAGCCTGTGCACATGCTGGCCCCTCCCATCCCAGATGTGATGTCACGCTCTAACTTCTCTTCGACCAACAACTTTACTGAATATTGGTGCGATTTATGTGATTTACAGTGTAGACTGAAGACACTGCTCAAAAAACCTGGAAGCAATATAATATTTTGTATTTATGTTAAACGTGAGAGAAAAACTCACTTTCCATAAGCTTTAAAGCCAAATAAAGACGTTTGATTAAAGTTTTGTTTAACAAAATCTATACACTTTCAGAAAAATGACCAATTTTTACTCTAAAAGTCCACACCAATTTAAGAATGGGCAGAAAATGCTGCATTGCCCTTAAAACCTGTTTTTTTTCCCACTTAAGGGCAGCACAAACAAATTGTGACATCACATTAGTAGATGACCTTGGCAGCCTGTACCTACCTACCCTCTGGTCGTGTCCGAGCTCAAGTCCAATGTTCACTTTCTTTTAGCTCTGTTATTGTTTTCTAGTTGCTAAATGCGGAACTGTGTTCACCAGCCAGTCACTACCTTTGTCTGTCTGCCATTTAGTGTTAAGCAGGAAATGAATAGTGGGTTTTTAGAGCTTTTTCTCTGAAAGAAAAAACCTGTTGTCCGAAAAACAACAATATGAGAGCAGTGAGAGTGACACAAAACTTTAAAGCTGCAGGCTATAAAGTTGCTATAAAGCTGCTGCAAACTGAGAGGAACTGCAGATTATTCATCAGCTCATCACTACAAACAACAGCTTTTAGCCATATCGTTCTAAGTCATTTGATAGTTATTATAAAAATATTGATCATAGACGCTTTAAAATTTCTGTATCCATCATCTCTTGCACCTCTGACCAATCAGTGATGTTGAATGAGGTGTTTGGACTCAGCTTCCTGTGGTGACGTCAATGAATTGGCTGTGGCCAAAGGCAAATTACAGACAGTTAACAGTGTAGAAGCAGTTTTCATCCTTCTGAATCAGCTCATGGTGTAAATGTAATACTAGCTTAATCCAGCTCAACTGGTGCAACAATAATGCAACAAATAATGGATTTACCCCTCTCTATTTCACCATAGTTCACAATGACCAAATAAGGTTTTGAGTCTGCATTGCAGTAAAATATCAAATTAGCTCATTTCTACTACGCCAACTGCCATCCTAAATTTACAATATCTAAATTAAAACGAGAACAAAAAAATCAATTCAAAGCAGTAGAAGACAGAAAAATGCACAATCAGCTCACAAAAGTCACAACTTTATTGCACCTTTATAGTTAACTATAGTGTGGTAAGAGCCACTTTCATTATGAAAGGTCTCTTGCCTGGTCAGAAAAGGTGGTGCAAAATATAGAACCATGAATGCAAACATGTGGACCGTCCATTCACATCGGTTAATGTTCCTCCGTGTCAGTTTGAGAGCAACACCCTATGTCGATTTCACAGCCGACAAACACGTCCTATGAAAATTAGACTGTCGTCGCCTCTCTTGTACTGTACACACTACAGTGACATAGGGAAGGTCTTGCATGAAAACAGACAACTCTCTTTTACACAAATGAACAAACACATTTGCAGATAAATTCTCATGTTAACATCCACCAACTGATCCAAGTATTAGTAGCACATTAAAGATCTGTGTCTTTTCTTCTTTAAATTATATATTTATAACATTAAATCCTATGCTTTTTTATAGCCAATTCAAGGCAACATCTCTAGAATGAAAAGAAATGCATGGGCAGATCTTTACAGCGTTGAGGGAGACACAGGTAGCACAAGATGGACTGTACAGTCTTCTACACCAGCAAAGCGTTTTGTTATAACGTTAGTTTCTCTATGCATCTGTGCCCGGATTGGTGCAAGATGATCCCATGGTTTCAACACCTGAAATAGTTTGTATAAAATAGTTTCTACAAGATGTACAGGATGCAAAATGGTGGTCCAGGCAGAGGGACTACTCTGATATGAAACAGGGGAGTCTGATCAGAGATGAAGATGGGATACAGGATGTCTGGGTTCCTGAGTCTTAGCCCAGTTTGTCGGTGACCAGCATGACCATCAGAAAATTGCATAGAGATATAAGATACAAGGGGAAAAGAAATTATTAGCATGTGGCAGTCCCATTCTAACACAGTGCCTGAAGTATAAAATTCAACCCTTTTATTTCAGTACATTGGTAAAGAACAGTATGTGGTGAGGTTTGTTACAGAGAATGGAAAGGTCAAATCTCCAGACTGAGAGCTTCTGAACATTGGACTGATGAGATGAGCTACAGAGTTTAATAGCTGCACAGTAGAAAATAACTGCTTTTGTCTGATTTCCTCAAACAACCACAACCTCTACTCTGCAAATGCATATTGCACTAGGAGCTCTCAAAGTTTCCAGGTAAACATACAGATATGATTAAAGTAAAAGTTTCCAATGTGAAGTCTATCCACGTCAACGCTTCCACAGTCAAAATGTTTATACAAATCAGCTGAGCACTTATTTGTGGTCTTAAATGTATTGGCATTATGTTTGAAATTAACTGTGGTGTTTATAAAACAAAAAATGGTGCACAACCAAGATGGCAGAACTAAAAACAAAATTTATCGTATTACATTTTTGAACCAATTTAAACATGCACATTTAGAAAACGGTGGCAATTTTAAACCTTAATTTTACCAACAATACGCAGGCAAAATTTGGTCCTTAAAAACAAGCCACGTAGGAGATAAAGGTATAAAATAAAATAAAAATATATAGTTTTAATGACTAACAATTTTGGATCTTTGTAATTTAGTATAGAGTAATTTCAGAATAAAAGGTCACTTCTTTAATGTCCAACTTACTGAGCCCTTATGTCTGCAAAAGCAGCATAGTATGCTCTGAGATTGTGCACAGGTTTTGATAAAACACACCAAAGAGTTGCAGATATACTTCCTCATTATTAGCAATATCTTTCACAAATATGGTAAACTGTAATTAATTTCATAGTAGCTCAGAGTTCCAGGGCAACAACTAAGGCCGTAAGGATGCCAACATACAGTAATACACGTGACATGGATGTGTAAGGGCTTTCTGTTAAATACTGCATGCATAGAAAAGCTTATGCCACTTACTGTGGCGTTTGAATTAAAAAGGGATATGAGTGGTCAAATCCAGATGGCCAATGAAGACAACATTTCTTGTTGGTTAGTAACCTAGGATTGAAGGGTCTGTCAGTCAAACAGCTAATGCAGTCTGCTGTGCTGTTTTTGGCTCAATCCTATTTTTGAATTTGGGTCTGAAGTGAACACAAGATGGATAAAAAAAAAATTAAAAAAAGAGAAAAAGTTTGGTATACAGTATTGTCTTGACTTCCAGTCAGCATGACCTTAACAGCACTCTGGACTCTCAGCGACGCACTCCAAAAACTCTCTTCCCTCCGGGTGTTACAGACCACTTGTTCTTCCTGTCCTGGATCTTCTGGAAGATGCTGCTGCCACTTCTCCACTTTTCTCTTTTATAGTTTTTCATTTTCTTCACCTGTAGATTGAGAAGTGAGAAAAGGGGAAAGTTGTAGAGCATGGACAATGAGGAATAAGACTGGCAGTAATACATTTGTGCTTTAATACCTAAGAAGCACCAACATTTAAGGCATTATATGTTGTGTTCATCGTTTCCTCACCTTTCCCCTATCAAAGTCTTCATCCCACTCATCGATGACAGTGTCATTCTTTGCAAGGCGGACATCTTCAATGGCATCTCTACTGATTGCAGAGACCTCACCATCCCAACTGAGAACTAGACAAGACAAACAAAATCTATAAATGCTAATTTTTTGCAACAAATACAAAAGGTGTGAATGCACAAAGAAACTCAGTGTCTCACCGTTGGCTCCGTAGGCCTTATCTGTGGCGTTCCTGAGCAGCTCCTCTACCACACCACTTGTCTTTTTTCCATCCCAGGCCACAGGAGCAGCGCAGGCCGGGGTGTTGTCTCCTAATGCACTTCCATCAGCTGCTGGAGCCTGGCTGCGTTTGTAGCCATCCTTCACTTGGCTGTCCCACACTACCACTGTGGCTGGATGTGGAAAAACAATCAGTAGACAGAAATAAAATGGTGATTAAATACAGTATTCTCAAAATACAATGAGTCATGCTCCCTCAGTATACTGGTGCAATGACTGGTCACTCAAAGGAAAGGCTGAAAGGCTGTGGTGGTGCACAGTGATTTTCTGCAAATAGGTCCAATCCATATAGAAGGGTGCTGGTATGTTTCGTGTTGGCATGGGAGCAAGATCGCGCATTTCTCACTGCAGCTTGCATAGCATGAATGCTCATTCATTTATTGCATTTACTACATGTGCATGCAAATCCATGTCCACGTACCTGTGCTTCGTTTGCTTATTTTGTCGTTCTCTGTGGTGCTCTGTTTTGAAGGGGGCTCCGCTGCTTCAGGCTTATCATTCTGCCCGTCAGAACATCGCCTGCTCTCCTCCCACAGTCTCACCTCTTCTTTCAGCCTCTTCTTTTTCTTCATCTTTAATTTCTTTTTCAACATTATCAAATCTCCTGCGTCATTCTGAACGGCTGTGGCCTTCATCTCAGAATTGCTGTTGGGGAACAAAAGAAAATTTAACTCAGCTGAGTAAATGTTCTTTTTGCACACAGCGGGTTTGTTCATAGATGAAAAGGTAATGAAGCACCTGCTTTACCTGCACTTTACCCTAAATTTTTACAAGGCTGAGCAAATCTTCTGTCAAATCTTTTTTTTACAGAAAGCCGACTAATAATGAAAACACTTTTAGTAACACATACTTGTTTGTTACATATTTGTTTCTTATAAGTGTCTGACAGTTGGACATAAGCACAGTTCAATCAAAGAGCCTGAGGTCATATGCCCTGTCTTTTTTTTTTAACTTGTGACAGCACTTTTTGAACCAAAATGAAGAATCATGGATATATATCGTTCCAGAGACACAAAGACAGACATGTAACTACACTTGCAAACCCTCAACCAACCTTTCTGATGCAGAGCATGCTGATGTTGTTTCCTGCAGAGCCTCCAACAGTTTCATCTTCTTATTTTTTTTCTTCTTTTTCTTCAACGACACAGAGTCCCTTCCCTGTTCTTTCTGATTTGCCTCACACTGCGTTGGGGTTGTAGAAGCTAACTGAGGCTTTTGCTTAGCTTCTGGGTTGGATGTTAGACTCCATATGCCACCCTGACACCAATCCTCTTCCTGGTTTGATGTGTCCAGATGAGACGGGACACACTCCCTCTCCTTCGCTTTCTCTCCATCCTCTGCATCCCTCTTTCGCTTTTTCTTTTTCTTCTTGCGCTTCTTCTCACTCGCTGATTCCGCAAAGTTGGCCTGCGTCACCGTAGCTGGGGATTTGATTGGCTCTGCGTCACCTTCCACTTCAGAATGGCGCCGCTTCTTTTTCTTCTTCTTCTTTTGGTTGATCTTTTGAGCTGAAGGGCTGCTGAGGTCTGGTTCTTGGACCGCGGAGCTGAGGTTGTTGGAAGACTTGGGGCTCTTTGGGCTGGGACTGTGAAGCCCGTTGGTTTTAAGAGAAAGGCTGGCGTTTGGTTTTTGCAGTGTGGAGAGAAGGGACTGTTTCTGAGGGCTCTGCTGTTTGAAGGATCCACTTGAGTGGGCAATAGGCGATGACTGGACTTTAGGTGAATGGAATGGACCAGCTCTGGGGACAGAACAAAAGAAAACATCTGGATTTACACTGCCATCGTCATTTCACATTTTTATTTGAATTTCCAATGTGATGTAAGGTTCATACTTCATACCTGTGAGTGTGAGAAGGTGAGGCGAAGGTGAGGGGGTTAAGTTGATTTTGATGTGTGGGGTCACTGGACAGCTGGCGTGACAAAGGGGGCAGAGCATCAATGTTGCTCGGACTCCGGCTGCGAGCCTGCAGTTATCGACATAAATAAAAACTTGGTGGTCTAAAAGAAAATAGCCATGAATGTGACAAAAATAAGGAAGAGAATCAAATAAGGAAAAGGGGGTGATTAAAAGGGATGGCAGGAAAAGATGGAAGGAGGAAAACAAGGAGGAAAGGGTATGGCAGAGAAGAATTAGAAATGGTTAGAAAAAAAGAACAAACTAAAGGAAAAGAAGACAAACTCTAAACAAGTGCTACCATGTGGTTGATTAGACAGGCACACTGGATAAACAACATGTTACATAATGCAGAAAATAAACTAGAAAAGGAGAGTTTACTTGCCTTAATAAAACTACTCAGTGAAATCAATGGTCAAATCTGGGATAGCAGTGTGGAGTGGGGCAACAGGAAACTAAGGTATCATGAGCCTGCGCTAAGACAGGAAGTGGTGCTGCTGCTGTGGATGGGAATGAAGTTCACCTTCTTGGCTGACAGGGCCAGTTTCTTGGCAGGTGGAGGTGACATGGTGCTGGTGGCTTCAGATGTGATGTTGTTGAGGGCTGGGGGTTTTACTTTCGCCGTCTTCTGCTCCTCCGTGCTCTGAGAGCGCTCCACGCTCTTGGCTGGAGATGCCAGGCCATTGGAGCTTTTTCGAGGGGTGGAGGGCGTCTCTCCTACTGGCGCGCTCTTGGTACCCACGGAGTCCTGAAGTGAATCATAGGCTGTGGTTACACTTCTGTGCACACACATGTGGCCTGAAATGGCTGTTATGCATCTCATTAAACTCCACAATCAAAATCTGTATTAACGTCTGAGCCACTAACACATTTTACCTCATGTACTAAGCAAATCAGACTTTACATTGAAGATGGCTTGATAATTAAGTTTGGACAGTTTTTGTCAGCATTGCTTTTTCACTATTCCCTGTGTCGTTAAATAGCTCGTATGCATTTGTGCGGATCAACAATCAATCAATTCTTCTAGTGTTACCTTTGAGTCAGTGGTGTCGGCAGAGGAAGAGTCAGACAAAGACTTAAATGAGGTAGATGCTGCAATGCCTCTGCCCTCGCCACCTTGCTTTTTATCTCCCTCCGTCCTGCTCAGCCCGTTGTTGGAAGGGGTCGGAGTGGTGCTGCGGGACTGCACTTGGCTCTGTGGGGAGGGCTTCTTCAGCTTCTTGAAAGGTTCCTCGATAACCGTGGGTCCACCTGGCAGCTTCGGTGGGCCATTGGAGGATGACGTCCAGTTGGAAAGTCTGGCTTGTGGCTGAGTGTTTACACCGTTCCTGGAAATAGGCAGGCCCAAGCCACCATCCACAGACTGGATCTTTCGCAGTTGTGCAGGTTCAATTTTCTGTGAGGGGAAGAGGAGGGGAACTTGTAGTAAAATTATATTTGACCAAAATGTTGAAGGTTATAAAACTGGATTCATCATTTTACAATATGTGTCATATTAAAAATCTTGTCTTATACCTTTGTGACCTGCGGGGAGGAGAGAGGCCCGTTCAGGTTGGCCCGCTTTATCTGTTCAGACGACACACTGTTCTTCCCAGGGTGCAACATCCCCTGCTTGGTGGTCTGCCCATCAGCATTCTTCTTGGTTTCAGGAATCCTTTAATATACAAATAAAGACTTAAGTCGAGGAGGAACAGACAACACCTGTTTTGATCTCTTGCAGGACTCCTGTGTCTTACCTCAGGTAGAAAAGGACATAAGCCTGCTGATTCAAGACCACTTTGATGTTACTAGAGTGCACCATTGAATCATTCATCTGGTACCATTGTCCATTGCTCGCCTAAGAGGAAACAAGGAAGAGATCAACATTTAAAATAAAGATAACAAAAGGGCTACCATAACTCTAACCTTTTATAGTATTTAGCTGTGAAATGTATTTAACTTTTATTTATTTACAGTTACCCTATGAAAAAGTAAAAAAAAAAAAAAAAAAAAGAAGAAAGCATTTACATGCAGGTAAATGTCGTTTAATTTAAGATGTTTTCACACCATAACAATATCAATCATATCAATAAAAGAGGAATGCAATGACAGGGACTTTACGGCCCTGACACAGTCTGAGAGTCACAGAGACATTGATACAGAGTCATTAATATAAGTGGCTATATATTAAGCCATGAGCACATTAATGAAAAGGACAGCTTTATGGCAATACAGGATGCAACAATGTGATACAGTACACTGACTTTTACAGGTATTAACCAGAAGCAGACTAGTTACTATAATATAAACATTTTCAATAAATTTAGTATAGATGTTGATATTGTGATATAAAATTATTGAATTAAAATTATTTAAATTATGAATGCAGAGATGGAAAATTATATCCATACTGCAGATTTCTACACTTACCTTTAAAAGCAGATATTTTAAAAAAAGATATCAAATTAAAGCAACATTTAAGCAACTAATAATAGTATGACCAGGTATGGTGGAGCCATTTTTTTCTTTCTTTGTTTCTATCTGCCTTTGGTGTGTTGGTGTGTTAATGTCAATGTTTCTGTGGCAGAGGACGAAAACAAGGTGGCTCATCTCAATGTGTTTATCCTTAGATCTTGAAATAAGATTTGCATCTGGTCGCCTTACCTTGACATAGCAGTAGTAGTGTCCAGCGTGACAACTGTACCCAGAGTGCACCAGAACAGCATAGAGGCCGTACATAACAGGATCACCTGAGCTCTGAGACATGTAGGGGCGGATGTTCAGAAATTCTGGGTATCCAACATCCTAAGAAAAGAAACAAAAGACAGATGGAAAAATGAGAAACACTGAGAAATCAGGCAGCTCTTTCAAACAGCCATTGGTGTGAGAATTCTTTGTTAACCTTTGTTATTTTGCCTCCGCTGAAGTTGGCAAACCTCTTCAGCGAAAGGGTCAGTACATTAGATGTTCGATGGACTGTGAAACGCTTGGTTGCTGGCACTTTCTTTTTGCACCTGGAGAGAAGAACAGAAAGAGTGATGTCTTGCCGTTTTAGTTATGAATGTATGTTGCCAGACAAGACAAGTGGCACTCACTTGGCACACATGTAGGCATTCTCTCCACTTAATACATCTGGTTTAACAAACAGTTCCAGGGCTCGCACGATGTTTGCTGCTTGCTAAAAGACAACGACAGAAATCTACTCAGCACAGCTGACGTTTAGAGAAACAATATACATTTAATATTTCCATGGAAATAAAAGACACATTAAGATCTTGTAACCTACCCGAATCTCCACAGCAATGTCCAGGTACGGGTCATATGTGTCAGACACACTTTTACAAATAGAGCATTTCACTGAAAGAAAAAAAACAAAAACACAATCTGACTCCTGTACTTGGGGCATATTTCTGCAGAACAACAATCCTACAATCATCAATGTAACAGCCATTACTGGAGTATTTCAAACAAGCACCTGCTCCACTTCCTGTAAACACAAAACGATCACAAACCTCAAAAACTGCCTCTGACTCTCAGATCAAACATCTAGGGAAATTACCTTTGCATTCAACACTCTTTCCATTTCACCAGTGACATTTTTGAGCGTCATTAGTTTCTGCACAAAACTAACACCACTGCAACCAGGTAAATATCCTAGTTTGATATAATTATTATGCAATATCTTTACAAGTAGCATCTTACAAACAGGTTTAAGCTTAAACTTACAATCAACTTCATTTAGACTGAAGAAATTGAAATAATTCAAATAGTGAATTTCATCAGTCAACACACCATACACAATGTGATTTCTAAGATTTACAGGTGATACTAAAATAATCTTGAGCATCTGAAAAAATACCTCACATTTGGTTTGGTAGCAGTAAAAGCATATGGAGCTTAGAGAATAACTTCTTATTTTTTTCCCCTAAAGCCTTGCTAACAACATTTTTACCAGAGGCATCTTAAGCCATGAAAAGATACAGATGTACAGTATGGCACCTCTTTTTCTATGCATTGTGATTAAGAGCACTGAACTACATCCGGCTGTTTTAGCGATATAAATTTTGCTGACACTGACATTAGACTTAGTCCAGTCTGCTGGGAAATGGATCAATAAGGCAATATCAAAAACAGAAAACATTTTTTTCTACATTTCTCCCTGTCAAAAAAAAAAAAAAAAAAAACAGCCAAATACCTCTTGACCTGAGGTAACCTCCAAAGATCTGGTGAACCAGTGTTGTGGCCTGGGTCTGCCTGTCAAGCCTACACACAGGAAGGAAACAGAAAAAAAGACCATAAAAACAATATTCATACAAAACATATCATATTTTAACATGTAAGAGAAACAATTTAAAAAAAGCCTTACTTTGGGTAGCCATTGAGACAGGCTTTCTGCATGGCATCAATGGTGTACCGCAAAAATTCATGGGCATCCTCCTGGCTTCCAAAGCGAAAATGTCTGGCAATTTCTGTTGGAGACACAAGTGCATGTTAGCTTTGTGCTCGTTCAAGGTTTCCAACACTGAGTGCTTCCGAAACATTAAGTGCTTTGTGACAGTTCTTCATTTATTGGCCACATCCACTTACTGAGACAGAAGAGTTCAGCGCGAAACAATGTTTATTTATCTCTAACTGGCAACTAATCTTCATTGTAGTGAGTTTCATAAAGAGTTACAGTGTGTTATTTAGAGCAGAGGCAAATGTTTATTATATTAATGTTAACCACTGGCAGCTCAAACACAGACAGACAATCCATTGACAACAAAGTGGCAGCCAGAGGCAGCGTTATTACCAACTCTTTGTTCTGCTGACACTTGTATTCTCTAAAAATATGTTTCTGCAAAACAACACAGAGGCTCAATAAAAGACAAGTGATCCAATTCAGAACCTGGGACGCAAAAGTATGTAAACAAGTGGCCACACAGTTATGGCCTCTAGACAACTTATTGCACAGCTTCATTTCAAACACAATTCATACTGCAGTAATATAGAGTAGCGGCTTAGTCTCAACTATTTAAGATGTGTATACATGGCCAATAAGCATATTTATAAAGTAATAATCAGTGAAGATAGTTTAATACGTTGTAAAGTTTAAAGAGTATTCTTTCATGGTTTACTGCCGTCTAAACTTGGTTCCTCATGCAACTCAGACAAGCGGTTCAATAATGATCTAATAAAAAGCTTACAGTCACTTAGTGACTTCAGCAGACTGATGTCTCATCTAACAGTGTCACATTAGAGCTAATGTAGCTCTAAACCCTTTGCCTCTACTGTTATTCCCTAATGGAAAAGGGGGAAAGTATGAGCTGCTAGAATTATAATGTGGTCATCACCACATTCCCAGCATAGTATCCTTGCAGATTTACGACAATGAGTCACCCTTGAGTGGGAAAAAGGAATAAGACACCACGCACTAATGACCTGTTCAGGGCACCTCTCAGACAAGACGAGGACATCTTGAGGATTTGAAATCTGTTGGTATTCCTGTATATTGGAGGGTTGTGGTTTTATTGTGTTTGTGAGACCCCGGCTATGAGATCCTGGGGCGATTCCTGCATCAGTTGCAGTAAGCTCTTTCGATTTTTATGTGATGACATTGCGCTGTATTTGTATTTTTTGGGAGAGGGTGTGCGTGCTGCGCAAGAGACACAGATGTTGAATTTTCATTGTATGCATTTACATTGTTCTAGCTGTGGTGGCACATTTCTAACCGCAGGGAGGCCAACAAATACATGAATGTAGAGGGAAAACACATGCAGTGTATATCTAAGTCCTGCTTTAACGAAAAAAAAAAAAAAGGGGGAAAGAAAGACTGTACATTTTTGTGCTAAAGCTGCTCCTCTCAGCCTGCAGTCACAAGGAGACAGAGAGGGCATTGGGGAGGGAAGAAGAGAGTGTGGGAGGGGGTGGGAGAGACAGAAAAAGAGGCGCAGGAGGTGGAGACATGATTGCAGCAGCACATAAGAAAGTAGCAGGCAGGTAGGGAGGGCTCCTCTGGGAGTACAGCACAGTACCTCACCATGTCAAGGTGCTACTCACAACTCATCCCTACGCTCTACATGATGTTCATTCACAGCCTGCAGCCTCACCGCTCCACTTATGTACTGCAGTTACTGCCTGCTGTCACATGGGACACTGTGGCCAGCGTTGCGTCACCGTGCCTCTGGCAATATTCAACCATTAAAAAAACCCAGGTGGCTGCGACTCCTGACACAACCTACATTGAAACTCTGCACAAACTGCTCACACACAATTACACAGCGTTGAGGGATGGTAGCTTTCTTACTTTTCAGGTCTCTGATGAAGGAGACAGGCTTGATGGCATTGCCTGTGTTGGCAAAGGCTTGGATGATATGGTTCTGCATTATACAGATCATACAAAAGCCTGACTGGTGACCTGAAACACAGAAAACAACAGCATAAGGGAATCAGAGTCACTCACAAAAGAAAAGCACAAAAATGTGTTATGCAGACAATGGTAAAGATATTTTTTATTCAATTCCTATCCCAAGAAAAATTTTATATCACTTAAGGTCAGTTCAGATTCAGAAAAACATTAGTGTTCATCACAAAGGGATAATAATCTGTGTTTGATGTGGCTCTATCACACAGTAGCCAACTCAAAATCCACAGTAATTACAGAGTCAAAACATCTGATTAAAAATGAAGGTTAGAATCACAGTAATGGTATCCACAGGAATAATGGCACAGACATGCAACAACACGCTGATCATTCTCTGATTTTATTTTTTCATAACAATATTCCAAAATGTATTGGCACTTAAAAGGTGACAACTGGATGTAAAATAATGATTTGCAAAATTCAGTTTGAAGGACTAATGATAATTACTCGAAGAGATCAGCAGCTTATTTTCGTTTTTTCACAATTCATCTTTTCACATTCTATTATCTAACACATATTGTGAGCTGTGCCTGCTGCAAGAGCATCCTCAATTACTGTAATATCTATTGAACAGCGTATTGTTGCAGCAGAGAAAAAAAACAAAAAGCAAAAACTTTTGGAAATCAGGAACTAAAATAACTAAAAAACATTATTTCAGTGATAATTGGTAAAAACTGAAAATAATGACACTCACATTTGCATTTTATGTATGACAATGCAATAGTTGACAAGCCTATATCAAGCCGTTTTGTCCCTCATATGGGCAATTTTGATGCAGTTTCAAAGGTTTAAAGATCTCAATGTCTGTGTCACCTGTAATAAGTCTGGATGAATTAAAGGAGTATTTAATTTATGCATCTGCAGCTTGGTCTGGACCAAAGTAGTCTTAGTAGTAGTAGAAATTTTTTGTCCATTTAGAGTGTTCCATACTACTACAAATTAACTTTCAGCTCTGCTATTTAGAGGTCAATGAGTCTTTCTTATCTTTGGTTCTTAAAAATGATCATAGACTGCTAAGTGTGTCAGAGCCTGAATACAACTTATTGTGAACACACTGAAGCAGCTGTTTGTGTTTCTTCTTCAGCTGCCTTGGCTTGCATTCCACAGTGACTTTCAGGCACATGTGTCTGCGCTTAGAGTAACAGTAGTGGGGTTACAGTCATTTCCCCAACCTTAAAACTGTTTGGGTGAGCGCAGTGTTAGTAAAAATGTAAATGAATGGCAGTGTAAATTCTGTGACTCTGGCAGCTTTTAAGAGCATGACTCAGGTACTCACAGGCACGGCTGTGCTCCTTTGAGAGTAAGTAGTTGGCAAGTGGCGGGGTGTAGGTGAGACACTGCACCGTGGAGTTGAGGAAGCAGGTGTTTCCGAGGTTGTGGAGGCCAGCTCCCACCCTGTATACACGCTCCCATTTGAGGGTAAGCTTGTTCCCTGGAAAGAGCATCTTCTGTGGGGCAGGGATCCCATCGCTCTGGCCCCCGACCACGTTCTCTGAGACTGAATGAGGAGTGCAGTCAATTTTGTGACATTAATCACAAGAACACAGGATCTGAGCTTTTAGAGCTAGAATCAAAGGATAAAAGATAAATATGGAAAATGTATAACTATCAAACTCTGCTAATTTTTCAGTTCAATTTTAAAGCTTACCTTGCCTCTTTATTTGGGCAGGCTCTGTGGCCTTCTGCCCTGTAGCACCCTCATTCCTGGGATTGAGGATCACATACTTGTTCTTTAAGCTGTCCAGTTGATAGGAGAAACCCTTGCTGGCAGGCTCAAACTCTATCTTCTGCAAAAGGACCTTCTTGGCAGAAGAAGCCAACAATTTGTTGAGGTCACCCTCATCGCCTGTCTCCTTTCGACCGGGTTTTAATGCCTCCTTGAGTTTATCCACTATCGGCATTGTTGGAACATCACTGCGGAGAAACACAGATTGGGTGTCAGTATTGTAAATTGTTCGAACAGAGGAGGCTGCACAAAACATCTAATAAAACTTGTTCACCCAATTTCTCCAAAGTGAACAATAACATGTCACCTGAACACATCTACACCCTATTCAAAGGCACCTCAGTACCTTTACTGTCTCTGTCAAAGAGCAACAGTAAACATGTGAATCAAATAAATGTTGAATTTATCCCCCAGCTAAGTGCCTATTAACACCCCTGTGTGTTTGTGCTTCAATATGTACCTCTGCAGGCCACATATCCTGACATGGCTCCACAATAGATACAGGGACTGAGTGCATCTGAGGAGCCAGCTGGGTCTTGGCAGCTGTCCCCACAGTTATGCAAGACATCAGACGTTGGTAACAGAGGGTGGTGGAGTGTGTATGAGATAGGAGAGGATGAGTGTTTAGAGCACATGAGGTGTAAGCAGCTGCTGTTAACTGCCAAGTCAAATTCTCATACATATCATTTTATGCCTGCATCAGTGTTTCCATTGTCATCTTAACTCTGTAACGTGGCACGTTTCTTCATCAAATTTTGTCATTGGTGATGTGAGAGATAAAAAAGATAATCAACTCAACGATAAATGTTAATTGAAAAAAATATATTTGCATTGGCTGTCTGCTGTCCCTTTAAATACACTGGAGCTGAGAGTACTAAAAAGGACCAGTTCAGTATAGATAATAGTGTGTGCACATTTCCACAACAACCCTCTGCCAGAGTCAGCCCAGTGAATGACTTCTGACGTGGTATTTTCTACAAAAGGCAGCAGCTGGCAAAATGTGTTTGGTGCTGACCGGGTAGTGAGTAAACCAATCATTCATTCACCTATCGCCTCAATTTACTCAGGATGTATCCGAGGTGCCCCAAACACAGCACACCCTCCTCAGAGTGAAAGCATTACATCATCCAGATGTTACAGTACCACAATAAAAACACCAAAGGCATGGAGTGCCATGAGAGTCGAGCTAATCAGAGTGGCCTGTGACGTCATGAGGAGAGAAGGAGGGCTGAAAATGCATTGTATGCACAAGGGCATTGTGACCTTCGTGTGCTGCTGATACTGATAGAACCAAAAACGACACAGCCCGCAGGGACACAGCTAACCGCAGTGATGCAACTGCTAGACCAGGCAGCAATGTTGATACACTTACCACAACAAAGGTGTTTAATCTGATTATTATGTCATGACAATAAACACAGGTGATTAATCTGATTATTGTGCCTTAACTATTTGTCATTTTTATTTCACACTGAAACTTTCTAATGTTTACATTTGCATTTTAGGCTGACAATGAGCTGAAGTCCTGTCACTACAGGTTCCAACTTTTTAATATTGTAAAGTGATGCGAGTTATTCACCTGTCTTGATATCTATGCATGGATATTAGCTGAGGATACACGTACATATATACAATATATTAGTCTTATAATGCAACTGTCAACTCCAGTTGACATTAAGTATCAAATTACAACAGGTAATGAGAGATGCCTTTTGATGTCGAAATTGATAGCAGTTGCATAGAGAGAGATCTCACTTACAATGTCAATTACGGATGTGGATGCTTAAAACCTAAAAACTTTTTTATTAAATTTTTTTTTTTTTTTTTTTAAATGTTGCATTGTATCTTCCACTGTTTTAGCTAGCTGGGTGTCAATACTATACTTGTCTTGTAGAAATGCGCTAGCTATCACCCTAAATCCTACATCTGATGAAGAAGATAGAGGCCAAACATTAGCAAACCAAACTGCCAGTTTCTTTCGAGGTACAGATAATATTGGTAAATGTAAAGGTGCATAGGTGCATCACAGTAGGACCTATATACAGTGTATGAGTAGGTAAAATACACAGAAATGGGTGGTAAAGAAAGTGACAGCGTGGGCGTATCAAGCTAAATGAGACAGGCTAAATGTTAATCTTAGAGAAATGTTCATGGAGCTTCATTATCAATGTCTGACTCGGAACCGCTCTACTAGAAGAGCAAAAATATTAATTATAATTAGTTTTAAATGGTGCAAGTGTGTTTCCGATATATAGATTTTATTTTAGTGGCAAAACCAAATACATCTGCTTATACCCAAGAAGACTTTTTTTTTTTTTTTACTTTGTATTTTTTTTATATAATTCCCTTTTGAAGTGTGAAATGTGAAAATGCATCTGAAAGTGTGAGAAGACCGGTAGAATGGTGTGTTTGTGTGCAAACCGAAGTTATCTCAACAAATACAGTGCTTTATAGAAGCCCAACTCTTGCGTGTTGGATGTCACAATTCTCTACCCTGTAACTCAACCATAGCAGCTGAGCAACATAAATAATTTGCAAACATATATGCAACACATTTTTTACATGCTAAAAATTAATATAAAACGTAATACCTCCAAGAGTCAATATGTATCAATAAATCTGCTGGCAAAATTGGGCAAGTAAATTGAGTAGTAGTGATTAGAGCTAGAACAATAAGTTGATCCATAGTTGTAAATTTTGACAGGAAACTAAATATCTATTTGGAACTGTTGGTTGGACAAACAAGAGCATCAAAGAGTCACTTAAGACTCTTTGGTAAATTCTGGTGGGCATTTTAAACATTTTACTTCATTTTATTTTTAGTTATGTATATATCACTTCAGATCATACAGGAAAGTGATGACTTAAATGATGGATGGCAGACATGTGATGACTTCAAGGGCTCCCAAAAATATTGCAATAACGATTAAGAACAGAACAAAGTGAACCATGTGTATGGCGATCCCGAGTTTTTTTAGAGACACCATTTGTCCAGACACAGAACATATAAGAGTTTAGCATTTCGATTAATTTATAAGAGTAGCCTACAACTTTCTTTTGGCAAATTATTTAATCATCAACTGTTTTTCTGGTACAAATGCTACTGGACACTTAATATCTATATCTATCAGCAACCAAAAAGCCAACATATTCCTACAACGTGCTTTATTTATATGAAAACCACCACGATTCTCAAATTACAAGTATTCACTCGTGGATTAGAAATATGAACGATGGACTTTAGGGGGAGCACCTGAAGGCAGCACCGTATTGCTGTCACTTCTAAAAACCCTCCATCATTTTAGCTTGTTTGGACAACTAGTAAACTGCTCGATTACACGGGGTTTCAGTTCTCCCGGTCCGCAATTACCATTATAAACGCCATGCAGTAGCTGGGTCGCCTCTTCCACACCAGCAGTACTCAACTCTTCGGGCCAGTCATCATAGCTTAAATGCTAGGTTGCTAACCTTAAGCACAGCTAATGACGACCCGAAGGGTCTCAGGTTCAGAAATAAAACGTCGTTATAACCTTGGCAAATACGTAAACCTTTCGATATTTAATTATTTGCCTTTTCTTGCTGACAAATGTATCGTGTTTTGCCTTTCGACGCTTGACAGCGGCAGCAGCAAATTAGCAAGCGAGCTAACTTAACGTGGCGAGAGCCTCCAGCCTCCCTCAATGCTGCAATGTGGTGTTAGCATCTCGGCGTCCAGGTGGCTAACATTCCCCAGCCGCCACATCCTACCTGTTGGTTTAACACCGTCATACTGGAAATGCATTCTAACACATGACGGGTACATCCAGTAGGCATTTGTTCACTTACCTTTCGTTCAGTCGTCCAAAATCGTTGACAGTAGAGGGGTCTGCTTCCTCAGCTGTAGCTCTTGGGTCTGGTATTTTCGCCCATGCTGCATTATCAGAGGGCGGTGACGACGTTGACTGACAGGGATGAAAGACCAATCAGAGAGCAGGCCATGCCGTCGCTGAAGGGTTCAGCCAATCAGTACTGCAATTGACGTAGAGCTGTAGAGAGAGAACCACACGTGACTTCCAGCCAGCGCTGTTTACCATTGATGTAATCGACACGGTACATGTTAATAATTGTTAATGTTCCAACAAAAAGCGCTGAAATGGCATTGTACATGTTAGACCTGCATCATTGTGTTGGAATGAAGCCGCTGCTCGATCGTATGAAAATAACTTGAGAAATTAAATCGCCTCCATCCTGTAATTTTCCCCATCGCTGCTGAATTTAGCAAATATTTAATTCAAGTAAAATGTCAGCAGATTTCATCCATATTAGATATCACTTCCCATAAAGGCTTGTAATTTAACTTTATGCTGCTGGAGTCCATCAAAGAAAAAAATATTAGTAGTTTACTGTAATTGCACTTCAACATTGAACAGATTTAAATGCAATTGCACTGTTATATACTGTAAGTAACTCTACATTTTTTCATGGGCTATTGTGCCATCCTGTAGTGAGTGTGAGTATCAGGTTTGATATTGCACATCTGTTCACATGGATAGGCCCGTGAAGGAATGTAAGTGAATGTCACATGTTGTTGTCTCCACTAGAAGGCAGCAGATTGCTGTTGAAGTGTCGCAAAGCAGTCTTTTATTGTCCTTGCCTATGTAAAGTATGTTAAACACTTACTTAAGAAACATAAAATGATACCTCATGCTTAAGTGTATTATACTGTTTATTCTGTTGCCTGACTTTTGCCTCCCTTGAACAAAAGTGAGGTCTTGTTCTTCCTCTACCATGTATGCCTGCTTGGACCAATGCTATGTGAGTTATGCTTCTGCTGCACTCATTTAAAATACATATTTTTTTATTTACATAACTACTTACCAACTCCGATTCTTTGCTGGATTAAAGTTTTTAAGAATATGTGCTGCCTGTTATGCTGGAGTCTTCTCAGTCTCCATATACTGAGCCTTTTGATGTGAAAATAACCAGTGCAAAGTGAATCAAAACAGGGTTTGGCATTTAATATAATAGTCAAATGTACAGTATTGTTTCAGTTGGACATGCATGCAAAAATCATCTTATCTCAAAAGTCCCATGTGAAACCAGCACAAGACATTATACTTGACTACAGTTTCAAATGAAGAATTTTTTTACACTCTCATATTAATTTTCATATTAAGTCACATGACATCTGTTCAACACTTTTATGGTCACTCCCATTGCTCTTGCAATAAACTGATAATTGGTTAAAATGTGTTCTTTAATTCACTGACACAAAGGATGAGCCAGTTAGACAGGTAACAGTTCAGACTACAATTTGACCTTTAATGCATGTAAAATGTGTGTATTTTGCTAATACTGTTAAAATACTAGGTCTTCTCTTTATACAAAACCAAATGTGTCATTTGTCATAAAAAGTATCAAAATGAGGGCAGTTTTTCAATAATTATGATGAATCATACAACTTCCTTAAATAAAATATGCTCTTACACTTACTAAAGCATTATAAAGAGAAGAACTGTAATATAAAAAAATACAAAATACAAAATGGAGGATTCAATCCTCTTTTTCAGACATTTTTCATTAGAGACATTATGACTGCTGTGACCATTGTGTTCAAAGTGCATTCTTGTCTATTCAGGATTATTTAAAGACAACAATTACAAAACACTGATTGTGTGCACAGGCTGGCATCTGAAATCTGACCATTGACGTGCCACTCTTACTCTAAACAGGTTTGCCACACCTTTAAAAAAAAAAAAAAACAGAAGTGAAAAGATATGCATACTCAGCACAAGAAAGAATATGAAGCAGGACAGGCAAGAGGTGGCATTAATTCCTTGTGGTAGCTCTGCTGTCACAAATCAGGATGCCGATTGCCAGCTAATGTTACTAAACAACACACAGATTCACAGAATTGTTACACTTTGAGTTTTAGGCATGTATGTGTTTCATTATAGAATTATAGTTCATGTCAAACAATAGCTTTTGTTAAAAAAAAAACAAAAATCGCTAGCGCAGAAACAAAAGTACTGTGAGGAGTTAACACTGAATTGTGATGATTATCCCTTTATCTCAGCTGAGGGAGAAGTGGTTTATGAGGAAGTGCTTTAGATTTTGGGGTAGAAGCTTCAGAAGGTGCTGAATTCAAAAGACTGATGAATAAAAACATAATGAGTCCTGCAACTAAAACACATAACAATTCAATTTTTCTTCCAACCTCACCACATAGCACACACACCCTGCAGCTTTCTTAATAAGAAGAAAACAAAATAACAATTTGAATCGTGTATTTATTTCTGTTTTTGGTATTTATATCTTAGTATATTTCAACTGCAGACATCCTCAGACAATAGGACAGTGGTGGAGTTATGGGTCTTCGATGTCCAGGAAGTCCTTTTTGGGCGGCGCAGCTCCTCTATACCAGGCACAAGAGTCATCACTCCTCTTGACACAAGCAAAGTGTTTGGCCTGCTCTCCGTTGACTGTCTTCTCAATCACCCAGTCCGTCCACAGGCACTCCGCTGGGCTGCTGATCATGCAGGGGATGGAGGTGCAGTGAGTGATCTGAGGATTGAAGAAGAGACCAAGATCAGGGAGTGAGCTTACAACAAGCAATGCATCTTCCAAGATTATATTTCCTCTTCTAGCTTGTGGCAAATTCTAGTTTAACTACTGACTATCCTTTAACTTTTCTACCTTGCAATCACAGCCCATTTCATAGCGCTGAACCAAGCTCTTCTTCTGGGTGTCAGTCAGGGTATCCCAGGGCTCAATTAATTGGCACAGTGTGACATGCATCTTCCCGTCAGCTTCCAGTCTGCCTGCATTTGAGGGACAGCAAAGCAGAGGTAATGAGATGATGTGAAAACCGACCTAAAGGAACCATTTTTATTCTATTTCATAATGTGTGATTGCTAATGTGGTTGCAATTTTACCTGTGATGAGATACTCCTTGCCATTAGTCTCTAGAGTCACTCCACACACTGCAGAGGAGGAAGCAGTGTAGATGGCGTCAATATTCTGGCTGGGACCTTTGAACATCTGAAAATTTCAAACAGAGGGAAAAAATTCAAATTCAAATTCAAATAGGAATTGGGTTTATACCCAAACATAAAATGAGAATTAAAAACAACTTCACACCATGTACCTTGATCTGTTTGATGTCATACTTGATCTGTTTGATGGGGTTTCCATAGATGTTGTTGCCGACGTCAACCTCCTCCTGTCCAACCACCTTTGCCCTGATAACTGGAAAAAGACAAAACAACCCACATTTGAATTCATTGCGTTTGAAGACCGAGTTTCAAACACTATTGTCATGTTAAAACTGAACTCTATCTGGGTTTTTCTGTGTCTGATCTAAGCCCTGCCCAGGTTTGGCATGCCGGAGTTGGCCACAACACATTGCTGCGGCTTGGATCCGTGGAGTTTGCATGTGCCAGGTGCTGGGAAGACAGAGAGGCACATGAGTGTTTCATCAGCTGTAATCAGAGGGAGGAATGTGTGCTGCCTGCTCCCAGGCTCCTGGGCCGACACAGGAGGAAGCCAGTCAGCAATCTTTGAAAAGCTGAACTAGAAACGCTCCCCTCGCCCCCAGGCCTCTCTGCCGGCCTGCCTCTCTGTCTGGATAGAGGTGCTGACATGCAAATCAACCTCTCTTTCGTTTGCAGCCTTTCCCCTTCTCTCTCTTGCTTTCTCCCTCCCTCCCTCTCTCTGTCTTTCTCTCTCTCTCTCTCTCTCTTTTGCGCTCTTAAGTTCCAGCTCCCAGATTCAGAGAGGTTTGGATGGGGGAAAAAAATATAACAGTTCAAGTGGAAAAACATTATCAGAGCCATACGGATGAGCCTTTGAGCTCAAATACTGAGTGTTCAACAAAAAATGACTCATGTGTTTCGCAAACACTGCTTCTTTCATGTGAATCCAAATGTTGAAGTACAGTATAGCATGTGCCGGTCGTAGCTAAATACCTATGGATTACTTGTATCACGCGAGTTGCAGTGATTACTGTAAATTCACATGACTACTTCTGTGAATTAGGTTTACAAAATCCCATTCAAAAATCAAGCTTTTAAGTGAAGGAGACTAGCGACAGAGCTAATGTTAACCAGATGTTCCCTCTGGAGTCCCAGTTCAGTCCTCTCTTTCCCAAGGTGGCAGCTACTGACTGACTGCCTCAGACCATCACGAGCCTGCTTCCTTACCAAATAAGATCAAGCCTCTTTTTTAATTTTTTTTTATTTGCTTTTTATATGATGGAGGTATGAAGCTGCGAGCCATATGCGCCCTAATTCGATGACAATAGAGGCTTAGAGAACATCTCCTTTTAAGGGTCTAAAGAGTCGACCTTTAACAAAAGGAAAACAGGGAAAAAAGGAGAGTGTGTGCACAGAAGGAGAGAGTGATGGAGTGATGAGGATGGCTGCATTCTGCAAACAGGGAGGGAACGGACAGGAACAGCAGGCATTTTGCAGAGGCAGTATTAGCCTAACAGTGTCCTGTCTAAGACAGCCCTTCAAAGCAATACTGAGATACTGTCACAAACATACAAGTTGACAGGGGGAGGAGGAGTTACAGAGCACAAGAGAGGGAGGGGGGGGGGGGGGGGTTAGTTCTTAGCCAGGAAAATGTGCAAAACACCGAGCTGTGCAGGCTGCAAACTTTTCTGTGTGCTGCTGGAGCTGCTGTCAAGTAGCAGATATACTGACAAATAATTTACATGTCATGATTTAGAATGACAAACTGCTCCCAGTGATAATCTACACCAGTCAAGATGTTTCTGGTTTACAAATCACAAACTCCCTCAAACACTCTGATACACACTGAGTTAGCGGGTGCTGAGAAACTCTCCAACTTCTCTGGCTACAAAGTGGATTAGTGGTAATCCCCTTTGCCTGAGTGTGCAGAATCACACACAGATCACTTCTCCTTCCACTGGTGTAAAGTAGGGCAGGTGAAAATATGCACAGTATGTAACTTATGTGAATGATAATATATCATTTGAGCACTTGGGTTTTAAAAACAGCTTTGCGAGGGTTAGAGTGTTCTCTTCAAAATGTATTCAATATGCTAAAAATAAACAAATTACAAGAAGAAGATGCAGATTAAGGTTATGTGTCTTTTCACCCATTCATTATTTGAAGAGGAACAGAAAAAGTCCAAAACACGCTCCCATTTTGCCACGCCCACTCCACTGAAGCACTCACTGTTATTGCTTTAAGGGGCTACTTGTAAGTTTTCTCTGTTGCTGAACGAGGTTTCTTGCTGGTAGCGGGTGGTGGTCATTGTCGCTTGACAAGAGCTTTGGCCATTGTTGCGTTTACAAGTCAAGAGTTTATAATACGCCCTCTGAGCAGTGCTATGTCTTCAAAGCAGATTGGAGGCTACAGCAAGTCGCTATGGGAACGTGACAAGACGGGCCCGGGCCAGCTGGTTAGCATGTTAACTTCAGTAGAAGCAAATACATGATAGAGACAAGAGTTAACATTGGCATTGCTCTCCACCATTGGAGACAGCTCTTGGTGAGTAAAGGAATGAAATTTGTTGCTGAACGATGTTTTTTCTAGACAGGTAAGTAAAGAGTTGCTAATGCTAACACTAGCTATGTAGCGATAGCAAAACTTACAAATAGCTCCTTTAAAAAGGTAACAGTGTGTGTCCTCTTGTTGAAGTACCTGAGAAAAATAACTTAATTTTCTGATCTGATATACAGTGTATACCTAATTCTCACAGGAAATGATGATGTTTGCTGGAAAAGGCTGACCAAGCCCTATAAAAAAAAGTTTAGAAAAAAATGATAAGTTTCCCTGAGGGAACCATCTAATTTTCCAGTTACTCAAACAATAAACACATTATTTTGTATGTAGTATTGTGGTCATGGGAGTGCTTTAAAAAACAAAAAGAGAAAGAGAAGAAAGCAAATGCATGTCATGTAATTGCAGGGCCTGTAGATCCATTTTTCTCTTGGAGAAGCCACAACGTAGTCCGGCTTTGAATGAGAAAAACTAAACTACAAATTCAAACTGATCCACTCAAATGATATGCAGATTAATCCACCATCTTCTCATCAGCCTAAATATCCTTCTGGCACCTAAATGATACTATTAAACTTATTTATGATGATGTACAAATGTTCACACAAATGTTCGAGAAGTGAGTTGCTCTGCAATAAAGTGATTTCTGCTTCAGTGGGCACATTGAAATGAACCTGCTAGATCCAACGCATTATCGCCGGTGATGCTGGAGTTTAAAGCAGCTGTTGCAAGAGCTTGCACACACTCAGGCTGGCTCAAAGGAGGGAAATCTGGTTTTAATGTCAGCTCTGTTTACACAGCTTGCAGGGCTGTGTTTATACCGGAAGTCACGTCAAAGCCAGCTTTCCTTTCAAGGTCTCAAATGATTCGCTTTCCCTTCTTCAAAAAAAAGCAGAACAGGTACGCTCTGTAATCACCAAGAATTGTGAAATAAACTGCAAATACATAATGAGCACAGCATATGACTGCGCGGCATTCCTCTGCCTCAGCCAAAGACCCAAGGGATGGATTTCGATTTATGAGGAAAGATTTTTTTTTTTGTTCCTGCTCTGTCTGTTTTGACAAGATAAATGGAACTACGTGTTTACAACTAAAGCTGACCTGGTTATTTTCTTTTTGTTTACAGGAATAGGGAGAGAAATGAGCCAGGGGTCTTGTAAAATAAAGTTAGAAAAAAAAGGAAAAGGAGAACTGTAAAACTACAGTCTGCTTTGATCAGACTTTTAGATTAATGGTTCTGCTCTGCTACCCACTTAAACTTTCCATTAGTATCTTTCAAAGTCTCTGTTTCAACGTCTGTTATTCCCTGCATTTTGACTGTGCCTCACACAAAGAAAACTGAATGCAGTGAATCATCATCAAAATGGACATGCTGACACGTGACAAAAACATTGACTGTTCTTCCCACTTTTAAAGAATTGCACTTGAGTCACTGCAACAGAAACTGCAAGCTACTCTTCTTCTTGAGTAATTTTCCATTGACTCCAGACACTCTAACTGACCCTACTTCTGTGCAACTGAAGTAGTACTTTCACACTAAGCAGGGGTTCTTCAAAGCAGTGTCTTGCCATGTAGAGACAGCATGGGAATATTTCATTCTCTATGTTTAATCCAAATAACATGGCTTTAATATAACACAATTTCCAACTGCCTACAGATCAAAGAAGAGTAGAAAAGAAACTAAGATCAACATAATTTAGCTAAACCAAAAAAAGCATAAGAAATTAAGGTGGCGCTACAATGGTAGATAATAACCTTCATTTTGAATGTGCCATCTCAACATAAGCCTACTATGTTATCACTCTAGTAGTTCATCCACTCATTCATTGTCTATGTAGCAGCCAGTGACTTTATACGCCAATGAATCACATAGATTTATCACAGAATCTTGGCTTTAGAGTTGTGCAAGTTCACAAACGTTCACTGAACTCTGCTGTGACAAAAACACAATGTGAACTCTAGATAGTCTTTTCTTTTTTTTTTTTTTTTTTTAAATACTTGAACCCCACTGTTAGTAACAGTTTGATATGGCTATCAAGACTACTGGTGAGGCAGATTCAAGAAGCCTTTTGGCCAAAAAGGCTGATCTCCTTGACAAAATATTGGTGTGTGTTGGTGGGAGGGTCTATCCATGGTGCTGAAGCAGGAGCAGAGGGAGGTTAAGGTCATGTTAGGACCTGACCTCAAAGACTGATAAAATGAATCAGTCTGGAAGTTCAGATGAGTATCAGCACCTTCAGTCTAGGTTTGAACAATCCACAATATAGTCAGAGCCCTGCTCATGTATACCTGACCAAATGACTGAAAGTGCACCCAGAGTTAATTTGAAAGGCTCCTCTTTCTACTGTGGTGCAAGGAAGATGTATGAAACCTTCAAAAATAGCTAATGAATTTTTAA
This sequence comes from Seriola aureovittata, assembly GCF_021018895.1. NCBI lineage: Eukaryota > Metazoa > Chordata > Actinopteri > Carangiformes > Carangidae > Seriola > Seriola aureovittata. Next base: position 12,682,346 of record NC_079380.1, read on the forward strand.
TTTCCCTCACTCTCTTTATGTTTCTTACATTAGCTACCTGGCTGAATTTGAGATGTGTCAACTTAAAATCATCTCAATAAGAAGGTTAAAGAAAAAAACTCTGCTTTTCCTTTACAGTAAACTCTCCAGCAGGATAATGTGGTTTCTTCACCCTCCAGTGCCATGGAATCCAATGGTAAAGAGAAACCTTTGAATAAGTCAGCTTCTGTAGACATGCCACACACTCAGCCAGCTCACAACCAAGAAAAAAGACCCTCAGCAAAACCCCAATTTAAATAGCTACACAAGCTGGTCACTGTTGAGACTCTCGTTAGCTTAAGGCCTATGTTGAAGGCAGCAACAAGTAGTGTTTTGTAATAGGTAAAATAAGAGGGAAACTATCTTCATGGCCTTTGAGTAAGAGTAAATTAAATGGTCATTCAGTAGGATTTGAGGAAGTGCATCAGTCATCAGTTTCAAAGTTTAGTCATGTGGATGTAGGAGTTGGAAAATACTACAAATTCTAATATTTACATGCTGTTTTGATGGTAAACAAACTGCATGAATGATAATCAAAGAAGTGCAAATAATAATGAAGAAAACTGATCACCCTGATCAGCAGCAGACACTGATGTGTTAAAAGTGCTTATCTGATTGGATGCCTGGTTATTAAAAAAAAAAAAACAACTTTCAAATGAAATACTGTAAAACCTATTTTCCTTTTCTTTTTATTTTCTTTTACTTCTATTAAACTATAGTAACTAACTGTAGACTAAACTATGGTTCTTTTTTTAAATGCAAAAAAGTACATGAAGTATTAGGCTATGTGGCTATATATTAAGACTGAAGAATATCAATAGATGATTACAGAGAAAGAGAGGAGGGCAGTGGAAAGAAAGATTGAGAGACAG